>NW_008761004.1:0-651 GCF_000715545.1 Opisthorchis viverrini | reverse complement strand
CAACTGATAGATCCCGCACTCTTCGCCATAGTATTGTAGCTTTTGCCAAGCCATCTGTTGGCTCGGATCGTCGACAGACAGTTGTTTACGTCTCCACAGTGAAAAGGCTTCAGTTGAAAGAATCCAAACTAGTTTTACAGTAATTTAGGCCTTAATGTAACTTCACATCTGGATTTCAGTTCATAAATGATGTCACCCGAGCAATCACGCAAGTTTATAGAAATAAAACAGCAATCCTTGTAACCTCATTCGTCATGGATAGACCGGCCTTTTGGAAGCTTGTAAACCTCTGTCAGCTAGCGAGCTCTATGAAAGGAAGGTTGTGCTCGATTTCAAAGGCTTCCACATCAGGTTGATCAAAGGTTTTTAGCCTGAATACAACTCTCCTAGTTCTTCTGGTTTGGAACACGTTGGATGGTGGCTGCTGACTCCTTCCAAAAAGCAATGTTCTGGAATTTTCTATGAAACAATGCTGCTTTGTCGTCAGCCTTCTGAAACCGCCTTTAGATCCCTATCGCGTTCCTGCTCAGCTTACAGTGCCTTTTGAATACATTCCAACCCGAGTAAAAACACTATCACGCTATCAGAATTAATCTTACGACACAGTGATCGTCAAGAGTTAGGCTTAACAGGGTCGCCTACTTTATGTAA
>NW_008761003.1:0-651 GCF_000715545.1 Opisthorchis viverrini | reverse complement strand
TGAGACCTGTAATCAGCCAGGACAAACTGCGCTCACAGATCATGCTAAATCGATGTAACTGGCTTGAATCATGCTCACGGGCCACGAGAGTTTGAGGTGGAACGGACTGTGCAGAAAAAACACTACATCTAACCAACAGGAAAAAATATTGGCAAGTGTATTCTCCCTAAAGTTCCAGCCCATCTCCCTATCAAGTGAGGGACTGCGACTCTTTTTTTAACACACTATTGATCATCTTTGAGTTTATCAATGATTTTCCTTATAGTAAATCGGCTGTAATAATATCAAACGTCCACAACACCGAGCCACCAATATCACATAGGTGACCTTTTTAATGATTGATGACTAGGCGCGCAAAGAATGACGACACCGAGCTAATTTGAACATTACATCTTGTACTCGATCTGTTCCGTTTTCGAGGCTATTAGTGCGTGGTCGTTACACAGGCCTGCTAAATGGACCTTGCTCGCTGGATGGATGTAAGTTATCCCAGTGGGGATTTGCATTTTTTACCCCACAGTTTCTTTGATTGCATGACAGGACTTGGTAAGCTTTCGAGCAAAACCTGGGAACTCAAAACAGGTGATCATTAGCAAACCAATTTTGTTTTCACAGGTGACCTAAATGAATCCTAGCTGAATCTCTCGTTTA
>NW_008761002.1:0-651 GCF_000715545.1 Opisthorchis viverrini | reverse complement strand
AACAAAGAAATAACGTGAATTCATGAAAGTATAGCACTTGACTGAAAAGTCTTCAACAAAAGCATCGAAAGCGATTCAGTGTATCGACCACTGAAAACAAAAGAGCTACGGAACTATAGAACACAAAACCGCGCAACAAACCAGAGTGAACCAGTGCAGAAAAAGCAGACAAACCAAAACAACACAATCGATGAGAACAATCCACTTTCCCGGACTACCACCGAACCCACAAATTAGAGAGGGATGAAGAACAACTTAAAAATTTACCATCCAATTACAACCAAATCGGTCAAAAAGAAGAGTAGAAGAAGAAGAACAAAAGCTACATCAAGCAGGGGACTACAAGCGGCTGATCAAACTCAAGCTGATACTACGATACGGAACGGACCAATCAGACTGAGGTTGGTTATGATACAACCAACCAAATTCAAGGAAGCAAGACCATGCGCAACGCAAACCGGGAACGGACCAGTCACAAACGCGTCTGAAACACCACAAACCAGCTGCTCAAACAACCAATGCAATACGAAACATACAGAGCACAATGCAGGGCAAATTGTGATCGGGCGGGTAATATTACAAGGTATGCCCCAATTAGCCAGTCACATGACAGGATATTTGGTACTCTTCAAAAACTATATAAACGCAGCT
>NW_008761001.1:0-651 GCF_000715545.1 Opisthorchis viverrini | reverse complement strand
ACGGAAACACGATCGCGCTAAACAACGTTTAGAAGCCCCCTGATGAAACTAGAAGACAAAGTAATAAGTAAATGTCTTTAAAATGGCCCACTTTGTTTTTGAGTTATCGCGGTAAATGTTTACAGATCATTCTTCCATTCTGAGTTGAAAATTTAATTGTGAGACACCAGTTTATCTGCAGAAACCAAACTGAGGCAATAGAGCTCGAGGAAAGCGAAAGAACTAGACCAAATTTGGTTGATTTCAAGACGCAAAAATGTTTAAAAGCTAATAAAAACGACTGTTTGATAAAGATGCCTTTCTTAAATTTAATCAGCTTGCCTTTGACATCTCAGGGATATATAATTTATTTAATTTTTCAGATGTGATTAAAACGGTCTCACTAGATAGTAAATAAGATCTTATGACCTTCAAGCACCAATATGCATTACATGTGTTCCTTTCTGTGATGTTGATGACTGCTCCCTTTTTTCTACTAAACTCTATTTCACAAATACGCGTGTGCCGAGCACAGATACCCGACGACTTTCCGAAAGTTGCGCTCAGTCCCGCTTACAACTTCCGAAAACGTGAGCGAAACAGAAGCAAAGGAGATTGGGATCCTACATTATGATAGATTACGAGGTCTCGGGTTTTTGCCTTCGCTTTCAG
>NW_008761000.1:0-651 GCF_000715545.1 Opisthorchis viverrini | reverse complement strand
AGGCACCGACAGGGTGTTACAGCTAAACGATTTTTTTACACAACTGCAAAATGTGTCTCTGTTATGCAGATCGTATCAGTTGTGATAAAGCACATCTTTTTCATTTCCAGTACTGCAGTCTGTCGGAGCGTATGGTGATGTGACAAATTGACATCATTTACCGCATCCACAAAGCGAACAACCATATAACGCAAAGACGATTGTTTTCTGGAATCCAGTAAAGCGCTTTCGACTGAGCGCAGTCTCCATAGCGCAGAGTCACTGTATCAGGATCACCAGCCACCCGAAGAGTTAAATATGAAATATCTGAGCTCATCCTAAGCGGTTTGGTGTGATTGACGGATGTGTGGTATTGTATTCGTTTTCGGCGACAATATGGAGACAGATAGGTGAAACATTGTTTCAGAAAGAGATACTTGCTGTTCAACTTGCCAGAGGATGCGGATATTGAAGGTTCCAATGTGAACAAAATCTTTTTAGTTTAGGAAGAATTAATTCTCCAGGGCGATACTTTGGACGAGAGACTGGTTAAGGACTGGCAAATGAAGTGATAACAGTGGAACAGTTGAAGATTGGGGAGTAGGTGAGAGTACGTCCGGTAAACAAAGAACTGCAGGAGTGAATGATGTTCCCTGGTTATGAGGGACGAAG
>NW_008760999.1:0-651 GCF_000715545.1 Opisthorchis viverrini | reverse complement strand
ATAGGGTGTTATCCTTGTCAAAACATATTCCGTTCAGTTGTATTGTTTTAGCTTAACATTTGTGTGCACTAATAACGCCTCAAATGGTAATGAATCATTTGCAAAATAGCTAATGCGCCTGACAAATGTATCAATGCCAACCTACTACCACTCAGTACACGCCGACGACTGTCAATTTTCTCCGTGGTGCCTAAGACGGTTGTACTCGAAAGCAGGAATATCTGTACCAATCAAGAAATCGCTATTGTGTACCATACATATGTGCTTCAACTGAGCCATTTCAGCTTGGAAGCCAGAGCCACGATGAAGACACTCTGCAGAATGCATCGACAGATATCTGGAAGCTTTTTACTGAGTGTCCAGTTTAACCCTCAGCACAATGTCCAAAACAGATTACGAGTAAGGGATAACCGGTGGGCACCACAGATCCCATATTCCGGGTTTTATCACCACTGGTGTTAACAAGGTTGATCGTAATGATCTTTTCTGTGTTTGGTTTGGGCAGACCACTAGACTTGAAAGATGCGAATCTGTCTACATTTTTAACATGAATATTTCAAGAAAGTTGTGAGCCCACTCTCAGAGTTTGTGCTCCCCGCATCACAACTTAGGTTCTGATGACAAGCCTGTCTTTTGAAAAAAATCAGCATA
>NW_008760998.1:0-651 GCF_000715545.1 Opisthorchis viverrini | reverse complement strand
CAAAGGCGAATAAAGTTCCTGAGTGCTGGTATTCAAGTCTCTCGATCGCCCTGTATACATACATCTTTAACTTTAACATCGCTGGGTTCAACGTCAGTGTACATGTGGTTCCTTCATTATCCCTTATGTTACTAGCTGAGTAGTAATAAATACGGGTTTATTTCCCGACATATAATGGACATACTAATAGGGGCACGATCAGGTCGTTACAACACGAAAGCGGTGTGCAGTAAAACCAAAGACGGTGGGACACGCTGAATACGTGAATAGTCACCGTGGTTGTGGGAACCAAACAACTAAAACAATGGGCATGAGTTACAACTAGTTCAAGTATGAAGCCGACTGACTCGAGCAAAGACTGAGAAATTGTTGCCGTCCATGAATGACCGCGGGAGATTGTTTAAATGGCCAGGGTGAAAAAGGCAACATGGAGATTGGAGTGGAAGAACACGGAGTGGAGACAACTGACGGGCTTTGCTTTAAAAATGTGATCTAAATCGAAACTAAGTACACTAACTAACGTTGCCGTTCTGGACGTAAGGTGTAAAGGGTATTTTCGACGGATAGATATCGCTAGTGCATAGGGCCGAATGAACACCGTCATGTAATCTTCGGACCTGCGGAAAGGGAAAACTGAAATTGCAAAGAACA
>NW_008760997.1:0-651 GCF_000715545.1 Opisthorchis viverrini | reverse complement strand
GAGCTACCAATATTCCAACACACTACCAACTTGTATGTCTCATGGCGCCTGAGCAGGGAGGAAAGCGATCAGAAAGTTTTTCCTACCAAGACTTGTGTTGTCGTTCCGCATCTTAGCATGGAGTCAGGGCCTAAGATTGAACAAAATCCTGGCTCATCTTCCTTGTAAGTACGGATTGTCAATCGGGATCTTATGAGTACTTTTCACTCGTTGGGCAGCAAGAAGTTGATTTCCTTCCAAAATACCCATAGAATACCAATGTCAGTGAATGATCCTATCAACTAATAGTATCCACTAGGTTTTATAAATTCATGAATAATCCAGAAATTTGTTTATGCTCTAAAATATCGAACAGTTTTTCTGCTGTTAGAAGAAGTAAGCTCACTCCGCAGTGAATCTTAGTGCTCCAATTCAATAGTCTCAAACCTGATATTAGAAAAGCAGACCATTGAGAACGGCAGGGATTTGGAAATGACTGGTGACGTAGCCAATTTACAAGACCTCTGTCACAAATTCGGGGCATATCATCGGCTCAGTGGTCAGTTATGCGCGTGGGAGTCAGTGTATCAGGACAAATATGAAACCAACTCCTGTGTCAGGAGGTTGAAGGAAAGTGAAACTTTAGGAAATTGGTGCTTCACGCAGAATACA
>NW_008760996.1:0-651 GCF_000715545.1 Opisthorchis viverrini | reverse complement strand
AAGTAGTAGTTGAGGACAGTCTCATCAGTAGTATGATTGACTGTCTCCAAATCTCCTGAAACTCCCGGCAAAATATAACTAGCTATAAGGAGGAATAATCCGCAAGAGGAGTGAATCCTTCCTCTGAGGAGTTGCCACTCGGTCAGATGGTGAACACGTGAACGCGCGGTGCGAAATCAGGAATCGAATGATGAGTTTCGCTATATCCTGTCTGTCCTAAATTAATGACACTACTGACCGGCCCACTAGCCCGGAAGTCACGTGTTCGGATCTATCCATGGATTTCCTAGGTGCCTACTGCTGATAATGAACGAAACATATCTACAGTCCCTCTTGGAATTTCTGTATAAAACGGTATTCCACTTTTCGCTTGAAATTGTAGCAAGCGCTGTTTCAGCTCATGGATCATTGAAATGGTCTTTGAACTAGCACTTTAAGAAACTGCCTCCCAGATCTTCACTCAAGCAAATACAGTAAACTACCGAAATGCTAGATAGCGTGACTACTAGGAAACATGTACTTGAGGGTGTTGGGTGTTTGTGGTGAGTACTTTTGATTGTTTGTGACAGACGATGGTGTTACTTATGTGGAGAGCAAAGAGCACCCAGAGCATTTAACGAAACTTGAAGACGAAGTGGATCCCTTACCAGG
>NW_008760995.1:0-652 GCF_000715545.1 Opisthorchis viverrini | reverse complement strand
TTAGACTCTGTTTTTTAGAGGAAATCCGTTAAGCACCGAACCTTGGAGTTTGTCAAAAGGTATTGTTCTCATTCATTCTCCAATGGCAATGAACGATGGAGAACCCATTAAAGCAATTCGTATCTGAAGGTGAGAAGAATAGCACTTTAGATGGATGTGATAAAATATAACAAATAAAAGGTTTTAGCAACTTCTTTGGAGCTAAACTGCCCCTAAGTTTTGCAAAATACTAAGTGAAAACAGCTCAAACATCAGTAATAAACTCCGAAAACAATGAAGAATTTTGAATAAGCTTCAAAATTCTTCCTAGGTTGTGGGTCAATTCCCAAAGTGGTGTTCTCCATCCGGTTTGTAGCAACACCGAGTAGATGTGACCCACGCATATTCAAAAGCTTCACTATAACAACGTCTGAGGCAAACTTGCAGGGAGACGATTTAAGTCATACTCTGTACTATCTTGCTTTATCGTAACTACAGGAGCTCCAGTGCTCTATTGCTCCGACAAATATGCCCGTGATACACGTAATACACATGCGCCCCACATATGATATTTTTGTAACATAGCATTACAAAAATCATACCTCGCTTATCCTCCCATGCTGGCGTAGTTATCCTGACGAGTTTACACCAAAGGGCAGAGGCACTGGACTCG
>NW_008760994.1:0-652 GCF_000715545.1 Opisthorchis viverrini | reverse complement strand
GACATCGGGTCACAGGACAGGTCACGTGTGACAAATAGGATCACAGGGCTCTAGACAGAGCCGACCAATTTGATTTTTTCCTCTCAGACCTTTTGGCCTTTCCAACGGTGGAAATAAGCCTGTGGTGTGCAATGAACGGGTATTGGCAGGCCCAATCCAGCTAAGCTGGGAGGTAAGTATCCTTTGAGATCGAAATGTATGCAGGTAGGCGAGAAACTGGAGATTTGGAGGACTTACGAATGAGCGTCAAACACGCCAACCGAATAGGATGAAGTATGCGAGTATGATCAATTACAACTTCCTGTGTCCAGCTGAGCACACAATTACAGCATAACAAGTGGTCAATCAACGCTGACCAAAATCTATGTTTGGACGAACTCGAACACTGATGTCTTTCGGGGTAGCTGTTTCCGTGTTGTTACAAATATTGTGAGGATACTATGCATGTAAGTCTCTTGGCTAGGTAGATAACAGCTCTAAAAAACTGCACCACATGAAAACAACCAGGCACATCTTTCTCCATCGTAAAAATTTCATCCCATGGTCCTGAACGTTCTTGAATCGAACCCAGAGATGCAGAATGGGGTCGCCTTTGATCCATTCACCGAGTTTGACAATTAACTAACAAGTTGTCATCCAACGGGGATTAATC
>NW_008760993.1:0-652 GCF_000715545.1 Opisthorchis viverrini | reverse complement strand
TGATCCAGCATTGGCTGCCTTCTCAAAAACCTTGGAAACCGCGCAGCGATTCTGCACGAGCTGTTGCCATTTACTTGAGGATGGTCTACTCTCCCGTTACTGTCACGGTCAGGTCATACGTGAGGTGGCCGAAATAAACTTCAAGTGATTGCGCTACATCTCAGCTAAAGCTGTCGGCAGGGTCCGGAGCGGTTTGGTTTGAAATTGACAAGGTGATGGGATCAATCACTACGCTCAACTGTAGGCCCTAATAACGCACTGATGTCATCTCTATTGTCGATAAAACGTTTACAATCCAATTATGCAGCCGAACACAAGCCAACAGCCGTTAAATCATACACCACGATATCCAGCGAGATGTAACTCAACCGCATCTATTTACCTATGCTGTCTGAACGATTGTTATCTGAGCAAGTTATGCCAGAACTTTTTTAGAAGAGATGCTCTGGACAGACCCCAACAACGCAGTCATTTCTAAATATAGTAACATGAACTACTGAGCATACAATAAAGTCAGCTGGCGGTGATGTTCATCTGGACCAAAATAAGCAGGCTGTAATTTTTGAAGATGTGATACAAAAAAGCTAGGAATATTGGTGCGAGGTAATCAGAACACTAATCTATTTAATTTCGATCTTCCGACTCGTGTCTT
>NW_008760992.1:0-652 GCF_000715545.1 Opisthorchis viverrini | reverse complement strand
GTCAGAGACACTACGCTGAAATATTTTGAAGATGACAGTTCAACATTTCGTGACAGTCTTTCCTAAAGTGCTGATGTTTCACCACATAAAAATGGATTCCACGACAAACCTGATAGATCTTTAAATTATTGAAGATATGGTCCACGTGTGAGACAACATCACAAAGATCCATCTGAATGTGCAGTGCGCCAACCTGTAATTTTTGGCACATTGCCGGTCGGAATTCATTACCCTAATTCACTACCAAATTTAGACATCGCTTATTAGATAGTTTTCCTGAGCTTCCACCTGTTGTGCAACAAGGAGCATTTCTGTACTCCTCTTACTTATTTCCAGTCCTTAAAGCGTCGTATCCTGAGAAAAAAAGACAAGATTATTCAACCTCACCATATCCTCAGATTTTTCATTTAAGGAACATGTGAATCCAGCGCTGGTGATGATTCTTACGAGTGAGCGCTTAAAACGTTATTCAAGGTCAACACGAAGAATTCTGCAATGTCATGACTTGTGAAGGCCATGGGAATTAATTTTGATTGACACTCGCAATCAGCATGCTTTGTCAGTTCCTTGAGCTCCCGTTGAAACTGGCCAGGGAGGCCAATTTGACACTAGGAAGATAACCATTCAACTGTAACACCCTTTCGGTGTCTAG
>NW_008760991.1:0-652 GCF_000715545.1 Opisthorchis viverrini | reverse complement strand
CATTCAGCGACTGGCATGTACGTTGTCTCATCTATTCAGTTGTGGATTCCGCAATACAGGAATTATATGGAAAACGTTTCAAAGTATTTGCAAGTCTTAAGAGCGTGTTTGATGAGGACTGTTTTGATTGGAGCTCACCATTTGTATCCTGATTTCTCCTAGCCCTCGCGCTTACATCGGGCGGCATGAAAGTGTATTGGAGCCGAACGATTCGTTCAGTTTATTGTTGACCAACAAGAATTTGCGTGGCCAGTTTCCTCCGGAATATCTCCTATATTGTGAAGCCGTGGCTTTCATACCATAGGATCCAGATGGACGCTGCGCGTATTTCACGTAAAATTCCACTTTGGTCTCTTCGCTCTCCCCAGGATGATTCCATCACACTGTTAACCCAGCCGTTCTTTTTATTTTATTGCGGAACATAACAATTACCAAAAAAGTCTCCACGGTGGCCACCCTCTGACCGCTTTTTGCTTTGTAGGCCAGGCATTGCACGACATTGTACGATGGAGAACACCTCAGCCAATTGGAAGCCTACTGACCCGTTGCCAAATGCTCTTTCGATGTCTTTCAAGCGGACTTACAGAAGCGTCATTTGGCAATTTGTGAAATGCCGCTTGCGCTATTTCTTTGGGCGCGCGATAAGCGTTGG
>NW_008760990.1:0-652 GCF_000715545.1 Opisthorchis viverrini | reverse complement strand
TCTGAATGAGTGTCTGGGGGTTAGGGCATCCACAAGTATTTGTGGTTGGCTGAAATTTAATCTCTCAAACATTTAGATGTATTCTTTACTTTACAATAAGGCGTCCGGCAGCGAATCTCCGGTGGCGTGCACTGATGCTACGCTGACTTGGATAATGACGATGAATGGCGACGATGATAGAGATGATGAGAAAAGATCGAATCACCCGAGTTCCCCAAATTTCTGAGACCAGATTCTCGGGAGATCGACAAGACATTACTTGGGAAGTTGCTACTATATACAGCTTCCCCGGATTTACGGTGAACAAAGGAAAATATTCAGAACTTGTAAATCGTCATTTAGTTTTCTATATGAATCATAGTCTGAGATCCTACTGTGGATAACACAGTGTATTTGTTTAGCCTCATCGAGCAGGTTGATTAGGAACTTTTCGATTTGAACATAGATTCATGGATCTTCACAGATTCCGTCAGTCTGACTCGATGTAGGATAAATGGATTGGCCCCGTATGCAAAAACCTCGCGACTACCAGGAACACACAGACTGTCAAAGTGGGGCAATTCGATTGTTACGAGGCGGTATTTAGTCAGTTCTAAGCGCACTGCATTCAACTGGCTACCGCAACGGAATTTAAATGACACTGTTGTGATAC
>NW_008760989.1:0-652 GCF_000715545.1 Opisthorchis viverrini | reverse complement strand
CTTTACTTCCCCAATGTGTACTTGATCAGGGAGTACCAACGTTGTTCTGTTTTTACAGGGGCAACGTTCCGGGAGAAAAACCGTACATAACGACCACGGGAAGTGAGTGAGTGTGGACTTGGCTTAGAACAAATGATGATTTTCATTATTGTTGAAACCAATAAACCACCGATGCGACCGATGATGAGTAGCCAGAGTGATTGGTATCAGATGGTAACGTCAGGGAAACAAACGGTAAAAACGAGCGTTTGGCAGATGACAAAATTTATGGAGAGATTGCGGTAAACCGCGAAACGTTTGCAACACATACAAAACAAAAATACGAGGGGTAGCGTAACTACAATATGGCCAAAGCGACCATTCTGAATTCCACACATGGTGCGCTAAAAATAACTAAGTAAAGGAGCGGAACAAAAAAATACATCGAGGAAAAGTTAACGACCCGTCATCGAAAGAAATATCCATGAGGAAATATTACCAGCAAAGAGGATAGGAACAAAAGGCCACAAAATATTACGCAGTAAATACCGCTACAGCGCAAACTTCTGGTTTGTCATGCATGGTTCACTCTAACAAACGGAACTACTTTCACGATTAAATACCAACATTTCCACCATAAAATTCTGATAAAATGAAACTTAAGTGTCCGCCA
>NW_008760988.1:0-652 GCF_000715545.1 Opisthorchis viverrini | reverse complement strand
CGGGCCTCATTGAATATGGCCTTGAATTAGGTTCGAGCACTACATCGCCGCTTTGATAACGAACGTTTCGACACGTTCGTTTCATGGCTTGGCAGTTTGCTTGATCGTCCGGCTTCGCAAGAAATTGTGCCGTTTAACTTCCCGCCTCCCGACAACCAGAGCACGGGCACGAGCATCGCTGACTACGATCAGCGGCAACGTTACTGAACATGGATGCTCCCGCTCTCCACCAGACGGAATTCCCCGACGGACTGGTAACATCGGGCGCCGAAGATCTCGCTGAAATAGCGAGCTCCGACGAAGAAAGTACTGTTCCAGTCATCCAGGAGGGTGAACGGCTGACGGTGGCATTATATGACGCAAGGCGCCATCCTCGGGTAGAAATAACCGATGCACCGGCTACGGGACCGACACTGAAAACATCTGTGCCGACTGTGGCCTGGCAGATCCGGAGGAAAACGAAGGGCGCACAATCAACTGGGTGCAGTGCCCGTATTGTGCACGTTGGTACCATCGAAGCTGCTTTCTTCAACCCCCCATTATAACCGTCTTTTGGTGCTCCTTCTGTGAGCAAATATTTGAATAGAACCATTTTCTGCGCTATCACGTCAGTGCAAAGCTTACAGTGTATATGCTTGCTTTAAACGTGCTG
>NW_008760987.1:0-652 GCF_000715545.1 Opisthorchis viverrini | reverse complement strand
GGCCGACCGTCCGACTCTGTTATGGTTTCCGGTTGAGATCATACGAATAAGCAGTACTTCTCAACAGCCTATCCATACATGGGCTTGGGTAGACTCATTTCCTGAGTTCAAAGAAGACGGCGATATGTGGCACTGCTGGATAGCCTTATTACCCGTTACATTACGTTGGGACCAGGTAGTCCTACTTTTAACACCTCAAGCGATCGTCTACCGATCTGATCTGGTCTGTCGATAATTCAGACTTGATGGCAGTCACACGAGGGTATCGTAGACGTGATTCTGTATAGTGCTTTTCAAATTACGGTCTTTGGATCCAACTCCGTTCCACAAAGGAGGGCAATTTAATGGAGGCTAGTGCGTTGCGAGGAATTAATCTGATCACAAACGCTAGTTTCAAGGACGACTAGTGGTGCGCAGTCCAATCAAATCACACAACTTCGGCCGGGTATCGATCTGCGAGTTTCGTTGTTCATTAAACCCCGTGTCACATTAAGGTCTGACAAAATGACAAGTTGCCATTCACAAAAAGTTATATTTGGCCAACAACCGTTATAGTTAAATTAGGTTTTTGAATGAGTGTATTGCTCAAATTGTGTGCAGTTTGGGCTTATGTCCAGTTTGATGGGGACTGCAACTCCTTGAGTGAACGAAG
>NW_008760986.1:0-652 GCF_000715545.1 Opisthorchis viverrini | reverse complement strand
TGAGTATGTAATGATGATATTGGTGAACAAGGTGATGAGCTGGCATGCGGGACACCGATTCCGGTGCCTAGAAGAGGGGGAACTCAATTCCGTACAATGAGCGGAAATATTGTTGGCGGCGAGAGGAACCCCTAGAATACAGACTGCGATTTAATTGGCTCCATTTTAGAACGATGCCTGTGGCCACATTCTCCACCAACAGGGATGATTATCCCTCCACCCATATGGATGAAATTCTAGGACAATTACATGAGTCGACTGAGTTCAACTTCGCCGTACGTCGGGCTTCTGTGCACCACAGAATTGCAGCTAGTTCCTCAGATGCCACTGAGCAGCACACAACACGCCTTTATTGGCCTGTCAGACTATAATGTTTTACACCAATGCCAGGGGCCTGTTCGTTCGCCACATTGATTGCAAGCCTACTGTTGGGGGAGATTTCGAAATCAGGATGACGTTACGGGGCCTCCGTAGTTGAATTCTCATCAGATACAAAGGTGATGATTCCTCGGATACCAAGCCAAATGGAATGACATGATATTATTTAATCTAGACCGGGGCCATACTATTACTCTCAGTTATCTGACTTGTTAATCTTCATCATCGACAGCATGAATTTAGTTTTCAAGTCGGATACTTCACTGCCTTACTG
>NW_008760985.1:0-652 GCF_000715545.1 Opisthorchis viverrini | reverse complement strand
CCTTCTCACTTCTCTTTCTCACTTCCGCCCAAACCAAGTGAGCGTCAACCACATAAGCCACCGACAACTTATTTCATGACGCCCATAGTTGTCAAGATCTATACCCAACTTGTATTGAGCCAAAAATTATCTCAGCTGATGCACTTGCCCTCAGATACTCAGGTCATGATAACTGCCTATTCACACCCCCTGGGGTTCTCCAAAGGGATTCTCCCTTAAGTCTTTCGACCACATTCATAACATTGCTCACCATGGCCGTAAGTAAGGAGCCTCACGGAGGTGGCACACAATCCTACACTATCATGCCCTCTTGGTCTATTGGAATCAATTTCTATAACAGTTATCCCGAGGTGAACTCCCGCGCCACGTAGTTTCACACCTTTAAAGGAACCGTGAACATGTATTCCACTCACAATTTTACTCAAAATTACTGAACTCTGGCTTTTGTCCCAAACTATGCCCCGCTTCTTGGCGTTTCCGTATTCTCTCTAACTGTCCAGGTCTATTCTCGTGTCAATTTCTAAACCGCAGCAAATTTTAAACATCGCATTTTACTTATAAGTCAGGTCTATCACCCCGGATTTTGCTTTTACACGCTGTTTCCATAGAGATGAACTTGTTCTCCACTTTGTCACACGTACAATTAGCTGGC
>NW_008760984.1:0-652 GCF_000715545.1 Opisthorchis viverrini | reverse complement strand
ATTGCACGAAATCAGCGAATATACACTAAAACCGGGCCTGATTGTTAAAAAAAACATCTGAGTTTATCACTAGCCTTACCTTGGACAAAGCCTAAACGTTTCTTACCATCTCTCTCTTCTACATACGACCTTTCGATGTATCTTCCTATTCCCTTATTTTTAAAGGTGGGACGTGGTACATAATCCCAAGTAGCTTCTTGTTCGTTTGTACGCACATATAAAAGTGCTTCAAACATCCTTGACGGTACACACTACTCATTAGTTCGCCAGAGCCACTTTGTGAGCACGCAACCGGCTTGCCCTTCTTGTGGGGTTCATGGGCTAGGCGCGGTCCCCGAAGTCGGTTCAGAAGGTATGTTACCATTTATCCAATATCGTATCGATTGAAATATGAGGTGGCAATCTTGCTGCACTTGCAGTTGATAAATATCACAAACGACAGACCAGCTGGAATTCATTCGAATCTCCCATTTGCAAATGAGTCGTCATCATCATCACCATCGGCAAAACATCAGTATTTCGCATTGGTGTTTCACTGCCATACAACCATGATTTATATTGAAGCGTTACTGTCAAGAAACTGACTAGACTTATTTGAGGGAGGTAAGTAATGCTGACCTACCACAATCATTCTGAGGTGCTCACACCTCCA
>NW_008760983.1:0-652 GCF_000715545.1 Opisthorchis viverrini | reverse complement strand
CATGATAATAATGCAGGAATAGCCCACATTCCGGGATACCTGAGGCGTCAGACAAAAAAATTCAAAGCAGACAAAAGTTAATTTTATGAGCCTTTCAGTAAATCCGGCAATGGATTTTCATGGAGGCTTTTTGATAAAAAAATTGATGAACCGATAGTTCAGCAGTAACTCGACACTTCCGCTCAGGACTGAGTACAGTGCTCGGAAGAGTGTTCAACCTTCCTTCATGCTTTATAAGGCAGCGGAAATAAACCAAGTTTAGTGGACTTTCGGAAGAACACACTTGACATACACATGGGAGGGTACTCGTAAAGCAGGTTGCCCTAGTTGACAAATGAAAAAGTAAGAAGTAAGTAAGCATGTCAAGGACAGCCATGCTCCTCTGTTATTGTCGCCTTCATTGAATTCGTAAACTTCGAATAGCCTCGCGCGGATTCAACAAATGATCAAACTGGTTCATCAATGAGTTTCTCGCTGTCACACTTTTCAACTCAAATGCAAATGATTCTTGGGTAGATGGATATTCGGCCTCTATAAACCAACGGCCGCCATTACAGTCATGCTCATGTACATCTTCTTGAATTTCCTGGAAAACTCAGACGGGTCTGCGTACCTATCGCTGAATGTTCACACCATCTAGTCACAAACATGC
>NW_008760982.1:0-652 GCF_000715545.1 Opisthorchis viverrini | reverse complement strand
CCAGATTCAGAATATCCGGGGAGGGCGCAAAAGTTTGACAGATATTCATAGATTGAATGGTTGCTTAAAAAAGTACACGATGAATCAGATTAGACGTTTAACTAAGTCCTTCCCTTCCAACGTAACTAATCAAAAAAGTACTAATTCGTTACAACATCATTAATTCATTCAGTCATGATCTTCACCAGGGCATGTTCCGTTTTTCACCACTTTGTCGCCTGTTTTGTGATGAATAAGACATGCATTTATCCGGCGACATACTGATCAAGAACTGGGCTCATCTGGTGCCACGGCGCAGAATGCTACCATTAATTCTTGAGTCGCGTTTATGAACCTAAATACCATGCTTAATGACTACGGCTGCTAGCGGCTTTGGACGGCATGTCCATCACTTGAATACCACGGAACGCACATTTTTACATCTCATAATCCCAGGTGAGATCGTGACATATGGCATTCTCGTCTCGTTTTGAATGCCATATTTACAAAAAAGGTGGTGTAGGCGCTATTAGGCAGTGACAAGCCAACTATTCTCTCTGAGCAGATAAGAAAGTGGGAAGGAGAAAAGGGCTTCTTTCACAAGCCCCCTATTTTTTAACTTACAAGGAAAAAATCAGTAAACCGTGCTGTAGAGATGCTCCAAAAGGTATGA
>NW_008760981.1:0-652 GCF_000715545.1 Opisthorchis viverrini | reverse complement strand
CGCAGTAATGCAGCTTAGAGTGCTCCCCAGACACCTGCAGAACGATGAAAATTTTAGGGTGATTTTCATCAGGCACAAAGGACCTGTTTGAAGAGCGACAGATACCTGAATCCACTTTGATATCTATCTTCGTAATATCTTTTGGTCTATTTAGGCCATGCACAACAAATGCGTTGGCTGTGTCCCCTCCGAATGAAATATGGAAGCACATTTTCTGAATCGGGAATGTGCACCAGTCCAGCGACCCCGGCTTTGCAACATCAACATCCGTTTGGAAAGTGCTGGTTTTGGATCTCCAGGACTGCACATCGTTTGCAAGAAGTAGAAATGGACATGAAAGAAGAACTGGAAGATGATGAACGTCGATCAGACGCAGCAGTGATTTATAAAGGCACCCTTGAGAGACTCCAAAGGATACCGACACCGATAAAGAGTTATTTCGAGCTTATTCCTAATCGGAATGTTCTATCAGATAGGAATGCCATAATTCAGCGTAAAATATCTCCACGAGTCTTAAGAGACTATAGTTTGTGATATAGATTTACATGTTGGCCGTGATCGATTGCTTCTGAGGTCAAAAAATACGGTATCCGTTATTTGCCACTCCTCTTAAGCTTAGGTTAGGCTGTCAATGAATACGAGTATTTTCATC
>NW_008760980.1:0-652 GCF_000715545.1 Opisthorchis viverrini | reverse complement strand
TGTGGGTGACTGGATCGCTACAGGTTCCTCAAGGTTTCCGTTCATTGTGTGTCGAGCCGAGTCGGACAGTTCTAACGTCTTTTAAGGCAAAATAACACACAGTTGTCTATCGTGTGGTCTAATTCCAATTTCTCCCCGGGTGGCGTTGTCGACAATTGGGATATCGTCCGACATTTGGGAAGTACAAACCTTGGTGGTGTTGCCAGCTGAAAGGCAATCTGAACGACTGCCCTAAATCATAGTGGTAGGTGGTCGTACATTTCAAGATTTTTGGTGATGGTTAATGGCATTCAAAGTCCACTTGAATTAGTTTGTACATTTTGGAACAAAAAAGTTTCGTTTTGAAACCTTCGCCCTTTACTGTGGATGATTCGAACGGAAAGTGGAAAACAGATCCTTTACAGCTCCCTCTATGGTACATCGGAAACATGCTATTCGTGGACAAACTGCCGTTTTTTTATTGGTCACCTCATTGGCATGCACTAACCAAGCTGTTTTGAGGGGGACTAAGCTGAGTCCAGTTGACTCCCTTTTTCACGGTGGTCTTCAAATGGCTGCGTTGCACGAAGAACTATCCACAACTGAGAGAATTTGGCTGCCCCCGTTCATTTTAGGCTCAAGTGAACATCAGTGTTGAATCTAACTTGACCTT
>NW_008760979.1:0-652 GCF_000715545.1 Opisthorchis viverrini | reverse complement strand
TCACCTTGTTCAATGACTGATCAGTTGCGCAATTTCTTCCAGCAATGTGTTCACATTGGTGACTTGTGATGGTCTAAGGATGAATGTGGATCACTCCCTTGAGCACCTATGCGCTGCAGAGAGTAGTGAACAGCAAACTGAATCCTCAAACGGTTTCACGTAGCACCTTTCTTCATACGTGCATCTGCTGATAACTTTGATCAGTGGTGACATTGATACAGCGTTGTTTTATTAAAAAGCACCGGGGAAAATGTGGGATTGCAATAGGTCATCTTAAAATTTGACGAATCATTTGGACTCATAGACTTAACTTCACAGAACTTGCGTGTTAACTCACTGCAAAGATTGATGGTCTCATGTCTATTCCTGTTGGGATAAGTGGGCGAAATTGAAGCTCAGGCGAAACCTTGAGCCAATAAATTTACCTTTCTCTATGGTTTAGTTTGAATTAAATTACCAGGACCTGAACGTGGAATCACAGGATGGTCTCGCTCAAACAAGTGAAATATTGCTCCGATATTTCACCACTTTAAGTAATCTTTATTTTTGATTCTTGTAATTGGGTTGCGCGTAGCAAGATTTCATTTTTTGGTTTGATCAGCAGGCGATGATAGCACATTACAAGATTTTCTATTTAGGAGAACGTCGGTAG
>NW_008760978.1:0-652 GCF_000715545.1 Opisthorchis viverrini | reverse complement strand
CTGTACAGTGATTCTCGGCTTTCCAGCACAAATTGGCTTTACTGACAAGCCTTCAGTAACCGGCTTTTTTTACACACAAGTACAAACGGGGAGATTCATTGGCTGGAATCCCTGAATTTGGGACAATGTGGCGCGGGGATGAGCTACTTGCCGGATACCATAGAAGACAACCAGTCGGATTACCGCGCTCATATAATCCCGAACGAAACCGATGTAAAAAGTATAGCAGCAAACTGATGTAAAAACTTTATGTACTAGAATCTATTAAGGTACAATGGTGGGGCACTTTGTCGATATCTCACAAATTATACCCCACTGTACAGCTCCGACGCCATGGTTTCCAAAACTTCGGAAAACAAAAAGGATCCGACAGCACCCATGCTGGCTTCGATGGAAAAGACTACCAAAATTCTATTCGAGTCGGTACATGAATCAATAAATTATTATTTTTTTTATAAAATATGACCAAAAGTCATTTACGTGACTTGAGGTGATCGCTTAGTTGATTGCGTGAAATGACTGCAGTTGTTAGCGCCAGCCTAACAGCCACAGATTTCCGTAGATTGAATTCTCACATTCCTAGCATACGTTTTCAAAAACCCGGCAGATGATTTCACAGGAAATTTTATCACAAAGGAACGAATGCTGTTTG
>NW_008760977.1:0-652 GCF_000715545.1 Opisthorchis viverrini | reverse complement strand
AAGTAGCTAATTTGTTTTCCTGTTTGTCCCTTAAACCAAAGTATTTAAAATGCCACCAATCATAGCGAGATTAACATTGCATTCGACGTCTAAAATTCGATCTGCATTCATTTCGTCCACGTCTGCTGCGGTTCACCGATAGCTATAGAGCAGGGCAGCTTTTACATATCCGACTCACGATTGCATGTGTGTGCACCGCATAAATCTAGTACATTCCCTCAAATTCAATATCAGGAAATATATTAACTCGGTGAACGGATTAAATGGCAAAGAGATTCCTTCACAGATTTGCACAAGCAAAAGCGAAACTAATTTGAGTGTGCTGCCAAGGCCACCGTAGTCTAAGAAAACCATGGTTTGTGATGAAGATGCCACACCCCTTCCACCTAATGCTTGCGACTACCCATTGCTCTAGCACTTCTCTTTTCTCCACTGCTCAGCCAACCCCTTGCCAACTTACAGGACAACGTTGCTGGACATTTTAACTGTCAGTCTTTCATTGGCGTATTTTATCCAACCAGGCGCTCGTTATCAACCATTAGAACAACTGATGAATCCGCGAGATCCATCTCACATAGGAGCCCTCATCTTCCGTGCTTTATGGTAAACTGGCAGTCAGAAGTCCTCCAATCCGTTATACTGTATTGAAGTC
>NW_008760976.1:0-652 GCF_000715545.1 Opisthorchis viverrini | reverse complement strand
AATATTAAAATTCATTAGTTTCTCAAAATCTTTAAAATTTGCAGAAACATAACCATCAATTTTAAAACTAGTTGATTTTAAAAAATGCTCATCATCCATTCCAATTGGTTTTCACAAGTTTAGATCAAATTCTAATGTGTTTGGATAAATTTGATTAGAAAGTGTACCATCAGAATTTGCTTTTCTTGCAGGTGGTAATACTTCATTATTTTCTTGATATCTTGATAAATCAAATAAATCTATTTCACCATTTGCAGGATTATAGGGAATAGAATGATAATTACTTCAATAAGTTTGTTCTAAAGAAAATGATGTTGGTGTTGTAATTGAATTTTCATTTTGTTTTATTCTAGAATTAGTATTATTAGCGAATACTACTTTATCAGTAATAATAAAGTTTGAAATAAAAACATAACTTAAAGGAATGAATGATATTAATCCAAGAAATAAGCATTTAATTAAATTATTTTTTAACTTTATTGGTTTTTTCACTTAATATTTCCTTTCTAATTATAATTAAAGTTTAGCAATTGTAACTGTACCTTTAACATTTGTGAAATAATTATTCATATCTCGTACATCTCAATATTCTTTTCGATTAGAAGACTCTTGATATAAATTAGAATTTAAATCATTTTTAAAATTTAAAATT
>NW_008760975.1:0-652 GCF_000715545.1 Opisthorchis viverrini | reverse complement strand
CCGGTGCAACCCGAACAACCTTATTCAACCACGGCATCTCTAATGGGACCATGGCTTTGCGGTAAGCCCAGTGATAGACTCCCGCTGATCGCTACTACAATTCAACTTGACGCATCATTCGACGCCATGCACAACTGAGGGTCCGTGTGAACCAGGAGTTCTAGTGGATCCAAAAAACCAAAAGAACGAAATAAAAACTGAAAATTCCAGCAGTTTGTTCCACCTGAGCGATTATCGGAATCCCCGCGTCTGCGAAACCATCGAGGATCAAAGTGGCTGTGACATTCAGCAAAAAACATTCGGACTGTTGGGGAGAATTCCAGCCGCAATTCAGTTGGCTGCCGCCAATTTTTGTCAACCTTTAACAGAGACATGGACTGTGGATACGGACCTCCCTTCAGCCTCCGAATAATCCGAATGAACATTTCCATTCAAACGTCACGGCGTTCCTGGACGCAACGACATCCTACTTGCTGTGTTCAGAGACAGCGACGAACTTCCAGCCAGTGCCTGTCTCGCCTATTCGCCTCTATCCGTAAGGTCGTCGCAGACAACTGGAATCACTCAACAAGTGCCCATTCTCAAAAAGGGTGCTTGGAGATAATATGGTAACTGCAGAGGCGTCAGCTTGACTCCTGTTGTAACAAGGCTT
>NW_008760974.1:0-652 GCF_000715545.1 Opisthorchis viverrini | reverse complement strand
AGTGAACCACGATAACTCGTACGGTCAAAGATCTAAAATCACATTCTGTTGAGGGGTTAAATTCTTCACAGTTTCCCAAATGCGATGTGAATATGCATTTTTAATCACAAAAGCACCAAAAGCTCTGTGCAACTTTGAAGTAGTGGTAGTAGGTTGACCAGTCATTTGGATAGTGAATGCCACCCAGAATTAGGGTTGATGGTTTCGATCCCCTTACTAATATATACACAATAATCTTGCTAAGAATAACTCGATAAACGCTTGCGCCAAATGCATTTAATCGCTTGAGAACTTGGGGTCAACGAAGCAATCTTGTGACCAGTTGTGGGAAGGAATCTACTTTGTGGAACATGCTGGTCAGATGTAGCAAATGCTACGCAAGCAACAAATTAAAGGACGTTCCTTGTATGTTACTGGGCTCAAATAAGGTAGCGTAGACGCCATACTTGGCTCTTTTATAAGACTACTGCTTAGCCCTGACCTATTGACCTTCACGAGAAATTTTTCTCGCAGGATGCGAATTTCAAGGGTGAGGAAATATCAACGTAGCAAGCACGACAAATAGTTCATCAATCAGAAATGTCAACTATTTAGGGTTTGTATTGTGCTGGAAAAAACATGGAGATTCTGGTATTATCACTGTCGTGGTTCC
>NW_008760973.1:0-652 GCF_000715545.1 Opisthorchis viverrini | reverse complement strand
GAATTTGTAGGACAAAATTGGACCACGGATATCCGGTGGCTGGCAGTTGAAAACTATGCCGATCGGCCATGGGCGACTGATTAGTAGTGTGCTCATTCGGTGCTTAGACAGGATACGGTGCGACTCATCTAACAATCACATGATTCACAGTCAAAAGTTGATTGACGACTTCTCATGTGCTTGTGCCAATTAATCGTAATCCGATAGTTCTACTGACTGATGAGTTGTTCCATTCTGATAATTTCCGACAAGGACGAAACAGCTGTATAGCGCCTCTCAGAAATTCGGAGTTTAATAACTTACATATTTGCACAGGAAATTTATGATGCTCACAGTTTGTTGTAACAAATGGGAAGATTAACATTGAGAATCTGTCGCCTGGAGTTGAGTTTCGCGCTGGATACGTCCCAATGAAATTCGGAACGGATTTGTAACGCTTAGGCAGGTGAAACTCGTTGGCCGACCAGCTCTCATTGATGACATATCTTGAAATGAGTTTATGAATGACTCTTGAGCAAAGTGGAGAAGCCCATTATTGCCTTCTAAGTGACATATGGGAAGAAAGCTTAAACGTCGAAAGGCGTGATCGATAAGGAAACTTGTCGCGGATCACATCGAATAGGTCGACGTAACTGTGGCGTTTCTGTCTGGG
>NW_008760972.1:0-652 GCF_000715545.1 Opisthorchis viverrini | reverse complement strand
GAAAAAGCACATTGGCGGGACTTAACGGATACATCTATCAGACCACAGAGCGATCTGTACTATTGTGAGGCTGCGAGATTTGGCCAGTCCAGGTGGAGGATACGAAACATTTTCAGGTCTTCGATCGCCAGTGCCTCGGAACTATGGAGAACTCGGAGTGAGGTGACCAGGAAACGAGTGCTTGGTGAAACAGATAGCACTGTATTGAAATAACACATCCAGCATTGCGAAACAAGATGACTAGGACATATGTTAGGCATGCTGAATAGCCGCCTGCTGGGAGGAGTGTTGGTTTCCTTGCTTAACTGTGAGTAGCACAAATCCTGAGTTGGACAGAATTTAGCATGATGTTGTTGGTGCCTTCGAGGATGGGGTCCGCGCGACCCTCCTTGTGCTTCGCAGAAAACACTGAACAGTATAGCGGTGAAATGACGTCAGTGGGATTTACGCTGCCAGTTCCTACTCAGATCACGTTGAAAATTTAGGCACCTTGAATGTGTGTAGGGCGACTTTCCTAATCCATCTCTTTTCTTTCCATTGTAAAGGTTTATTCAAACAAACCGGCATAGTTCTACGGCAGCTAAACCTGTGTTCTTTTCTTATATTGTTGTTAATTATGACTCCGGTAAAGACTGCCTATTAAGCCGGCAAT
>NW_008760971.1:0-653 GCF_000715545.1 Opisthorchis viverrini | reverse complement strand
CGGTTCGCACGTCGAACTGGGAAACAGGACTGTTACATACGACCTCAGCTTACATACGAATAAACCAGCTCGCATAATCCAAAATGTGGTGTGGTGGGGAAAATGCGCTTGCAATGGGTCGACCACTGGAAAGGCTAATGCGCATGCGCATTGAGTGAGCGGGTATTTCCATGAAGAATGCGCGATCGGCTGATTCAAATATTTCTGGGAGTACAACCGAGTAAATGGATCACCAGTACAGACCACCGGAGTTGCCTGATACAGACAGGGGAATAGGTCGGCTTTGTCCACAAGCTTTTCCTTCCCTGTTTGGGGTGGTGGGCTCAGTGATGTTCACAGAAGGCGGAGCTTATTGGATTGATGGGTGAAAGTGATCGATTCGATTACCCGCTTTTGAGCAATGGGTACCACAAGCCCAGGCACCAGCGACTAAAGCTTGAGCTGTAATCAGTCAGTTTAGGAAAATGCACGACTTGGAAACACGAGAGCTGACAGAAGCCAGTGTACGAAATACCTTAGCCTCTTCCTTCTTCGCGTTGAGTCGCACGCAGTTAGTGGAATGGTACGGTTCGGTGCTTATTAGTTACATTTAGAAAGTTGATTCGAAAATATTTGAAGAATGTCACGAATGTGAACAATACCGACATTGTTTG
>NW_008760970.1:0-653 GCF_000715545.1 Opisthorchis viverrini | reverse complement strand
ATAATGGATGTGCTTCCTGCTAATTAGCAACTAAACAGTAGCTCGCCAGCAAAACTCAAAATGCCAATAAATATCCAAAAACACTGTTTAGGCCCCCAATCACCACAGAGCAAAAAGAATTTTTTCGTAATTTCACCATTTAGAACAGACCACATTAAGAGCGGACTTGGTCGAAAGCTCGGGTCAGAAAACCCCTAAATCCGTTTCCAAAATGCATCCGATCATACTTCCTCTCATGTGACTTACTAATTGCAGCTGCGTTGATATATACCAGCAACGGCAATCGGACTTTCTCTAAATGGACGGTGGAATATATATGCCCAAATGCCTACTGAGTTGAATAGTGAAAAGTGACTCTACATGACACAGTGGGTCCGAACGCAAGGTTGTCGTCTACGAGGTCTTTCTGGGACGACGGTCGCATTTTAACCCGAAAGTCCACCAGTAGTGAAGCCAATCTAAGCTGGATAGCTGTTTCCTCCTCACTTGCAATCATCAAGTCGCTTACCAAATGACAAACTCTCAGGCCAAATTTTCACTCATCGCGTGAATGTCACTCTTCCTCTGAGCTGCTTTTAGATCGTTGGTAGATGATTTTCATTTGAAGGAGAACCCCATCAGAAATTTTTAGTCTCCGCATACTGCCACCAAAC
>NW_008760969.1:0-653 GCF_000715545.1 Opisthorchis viverrini | reverse complement strand
GTATGCTTTGATGATGATTGTATCCTAAGGTGGGGGGTCAGGAAATAAGTTTAATATGCCAGAAGGCTGCCTTTTAGAGGGAAAATCTTCAAGAGGTTTACTATGCACTTGGTGAAAAAATTGCGTTTGCACCCTGGAGATGAGCCAGATCTGTCTTTGCTACACCTTACTATGTTGTCAATCAGTGAGTTGCACTTGATCCTGGTGACAGCCTTTGTACAGTATGTAGCGAAATCGCCCAATAGTACGCATGTACGAATCAAAATCTCACATGTCCTGCCCATTTGGCAGGTTTCACCAAGAAGCTCTAGTTCTCTCGGTGCGTTTTATTCTAGTCAATTCCCTAGAATACTATAACACTGTTGAACTGATTTGAATATAGACAGCTATCTTCTGACGTCGATGCAACTTTTGGTGTTGTGCGAACCACACCGACAGCATATAAATCAGGAGTCAGCCTAAGCACACTGAGGCTCGAAATCAGTGTTATCTCTGGCAGAACTCGTTTCCTACTCAAGCCCAAGTGTTATTGCCAATTATCTGTTTCTCTGCGGCAACCGATTTTCTAGTTAAAATTCTGAGAAGGATTTTGTAAACAAGCCGAACTCGGTTGTACCTTCTACCGTCCTCTGTATCGTTCGCATGAACAGTCA
>NW_008760968.1:0-653 GCF_000715545.1 Opisthorchis viverrini | reverse complement strand
CTGGCAATGAAATCCCGGGAGCGTCATTCATTTCCTTGATTTCGGGGGCATATTTTGACTCACTAATGCAATGACCAATTATTTATTGTTTAGAAGCACAAAGTAATGCGATTTTAAAACAAAATTTACGAGCTTATTGCCCATAAAATTTAAAAATTAATGTGTTTGCGTGTGTGCATGAACTAAGCTCGTTCCTCAGCTGAATTATACAGATTTTGGTAAGAATGTATTCGAGCACTCAAAGTATATGACCCTTTAAACCTGGTGCCATAAAATACCGTTCCAAACTGGCATCTTTTTTCATAAATACACGAACAGAATAAAAGGCATTAGTTTATAAGCATCTGCTCGTTTTTTTAATCGCTGTCCCAATCTTCAGCTCCATACTCAAAGGAACCCAGTTTATATTAAACGAATTTAGTGTGTGATTACATTGAATGGCCTTTAAAAATTATATTACACTGTGACATCCGAGGTTGGACTGAACAGGGATAGATAATGAACTTTTATACATGAGCACGTACTCATCATTGGGATTCAAATAGTTAATTATTATTAGAGAAAGACAAACTGTTAAGTGGGAGCCCAAATGAATGCTACATTGAAACTTGTGATACCCAGTGTGTAGGCGAGGTTTGTATACGGACAAACGT
>NW_008760967.1:0-653 GCF_000715545.1 Opisthorchis viverrini | reverse complement strand
GCAGAACCGTCAAACAGCGAAATAAGCAAAAGCTTGAAAAACAACAAAGAATGCTTGTATATTTCAAAGGCCCAGGAGATTGAGAAGACCTTCGCTGCAGGAAACAGGCGCGCCCTGTCCAAGTTGATTCAATCAGCCAACCACATAAAAACAAGTGTCAACATGACAACGATTTACTTCTTAAATCATCGTTTTCAGTGGCCAGTTGCTCACTTCAAAGAACATTCAGCTGGTTGACTTTACAACAACAGCTGGATAAATCCAGCGGGCCTGAATGGTACACCAACACTAGTCCACCATCAGCGGCAGAAATTCAGAGTGAAATATGAATCCTGCAAACCGACAAAGCATGACCGACGAACCGCAGATCGTCTGCATCGACATTCTTCAAATAAGGTGTTGAGGTCCCGGTGAACGGTTTGACAAGCCTACTTCAGATCTGGGGCTTCGACTGATATCCCGGTCCACAAAAATTTTGCATGAACATCAGGCGAAAACCATCATGGCATAAGCTTGGTTTTCATGACATCTAAGGTAAACCTCTGGGCTTATTCTGCACACGTTGACCTAATACCAGGTTAGATTCGTGCGAATCAAGCTTGGTTTCGCACCCGCGGAGGATGCACCAAACGGATGTGTACTTTGAGACAAAT
>NW_008760966.1:0-653 GCF_000715545.1 Opisthorchis viverrini | reverse complement strand
CTGTAATAATTCGTGAAACGTGTGTGAGACAAATTTGTAACAATGAACGCAAAAGATGCCGAAGTTTCGCTACTGTAACCAAATTTTGGCTTGAATCTACCGGTCGACTGGACGAAAGAAGAACCATTTGTTCTTGGACCATGTGGATAGATGTTCCAAGCAAGCACCGCTACAAAAACAATCATCGTATTCCAAAACTCGTGCCAGATGTCATGAATGTGGGGCTCCAGATGATAATTTGTTCCTGCTGCATGTGAAGTTTTTGGTACGTCGCTTGATATCAGCGTATCGGCATTAAGTTTGACGATGCCTAATCAACTAAACACACGAAACATACGTTGGCCATAAAAAGCAGCTGAACAAACACAATTTACGCACGAAACTAGAGTGCGGCTAAGGATCCGAGATGTCTAATTAACTAAACACGTGGAACCTTCCTCGACCAACTGATTGAAGCAGTACGTCTACCGGGAACAGTAGAAAGTCCAAAGTGCACGAAATGAAAAGCTGAATTTTACGGGTCATTTCGATCAGTGCATGCGTCTGCCAGGTACGCAGTGTTCATCGGGCTTTCGACGTCTCAGAATGAGAGTATGACACAAGGTAGTTTATCAAAATATTACTACGGAGTTGTCGAATGTGAAATTATGGGC
>NW_008760965.1:0-653 GCF_000715545.1 Opisthorchis viverrini | reverse complement strand
AAGCAAACAATTATAGTTTCTTCAGCGACATGACAAATTTAGGATGGTTAGATTCCGAACTTTTGTATGCGGTCTACCTTGTGCACAAATGAACACTCATTGATACATTGGCTCAGAGTGCTACCCAGAAGTATCTCAGCGCCTGAATCAAAAAGGCTGGAGCCTCTGATTTTTTTCTCTTTGCTTCACAAAAATGCTGTGAGTAGTACTAAACCCCCGGTAAAATTCTGGACAGGTTTGTGCTACTTATAAAAATTTTGCGCTCCATGCGGCAGCAAAAAGTGTAATGAAAAACCCCGCAATACCACGTGCATAGAACATTAATTACATATATTTAACTGAACAGAAAATGTTTTTTTCATCGAGTACTAAATGAATGGACTCTCCGTAGGTGTTCGTATTTTCCGCATCTGCTGGCAGAATAAAACTTCTAATTTTGTTCATTCTCATTCCAGCTGTGAGACTTAAACCACCGCCTATTGGAAGGGCATCTATCTTGAGCTTCTCACTCATTATTATCAAGTAAATGGAGATCTTGATGACTGTGACGTACAATCTAACACATGTTTCCATGCGTTTACAAACGCGATACTTGCTGAACGTATGTGGACATAAATCATTTAACATAACGACTTATACTTACATTGCATTAG
>NW_008760964.1:0-653 GCF_000715545.1 Opisthorchis viverrini | reverse complement strand
AAACTGCTGAAGTTGCATACGATAAATTTCCCAATTTCGAAGAGGACTGAGACATTCCCTCACATTTTCGATAAATTTCACACCTTACAACAAACTGTTGATGGCCTACAGAGCCGTTAGAACAAGTAGAATGCAATAAGCACGATTAGGCCAGAAGGCTTACAAGCCAAAAAAAAGGTTTATTGAGTTCACTCATTTTCTGCAGAGCGTAGACCAGCATCGGCATTAACACACCGAATACTCAATTGCTTCGCTCGTTCCACAATTTTCGCCCGGTTTTTCCGAGCTACCGTATGGGCAATCACTGCAGCATGGGTACGGTGCTGCATCATTAACACCTCCAATTCCTGAGCAAAACATTTAGAAAATATTCAAAACAGACCTTGACGTTGTGGATCAGAACATGCTTGAAGCCATCAGGGTGGATATGTTTCGTACGTTTTGCACTCCCGTAACCAACTTTCGGCATACGAACCTGGCCTTTGAAGCGCCGCCGGACGCGATTGTCGATACCTTTAGGTTTACGCCATTTATCACCCAGCCGTTTAAACAGATCGCTTTGATGCCGGCGCCAGCTCTTCCTGTGCTTCTTAACTATTTTAGGGGTGTGTAGAGGTCGGATGGCCATTCTAGTACACGAAACATGAAACGAA
>NW_008760963.1:0-653 GCF_000715545.1 Opisthorchis viverrini | reverse complement strand
ATAGATAGCGTACCTGCTGAAAGAAGGGAAAGATGATGACTGTATGCAAATTGTATATTAGGATTTACAACTCTAAAAACGGAAAGGACATGATACTAACGTGCAACTGCTTCATTGTTATTATTATGTACAGTCATTTACATCTAATGAACGGCTATCGTTAACAGAGCAAGTAATTTATCCCCCACTGATCCACAAACAGTGTTCGAGCAAGTCTAAGGCAAGGTTGACAGCTTGCCAAACGTCGAGGCAGAACAAAAGTCCGTTCTTATTATTTCGGTGTTATTGCGGTGTCGTTTTGAAAACGAACAAAACAATGATGACACAAGCTGGATGGGCGTGCCGCTTGAACTTTTGAAATGAAAAACCCTGTAACTTCGAATTAACGATGATGCAGCAGACTCGTGCTTTCGCAACAACATGGTGACCTATAGACGCTCGTCCTCACGAGTGATTATGATTTGTAAATTACAGAACTAAAACTATTGTCTAGAAATTTCCACATGATTAAAATAAATAAATTTGTCCACCCAGTCTTCCGTTTAACTTTACACGCCACACGTTCCGAAAGCAGGCAAGATGTGTGACAGAAATTTTGGTAAAATTTAATTCTATTCTGTTAGGTTACGTTTTGAAACAGAAGTAGAGTGTGC
>NW_008760962.1:0-653 GCF_000715545.1 Opisthorchis viverrini | reverse complement strand
CCAGCAGCTGCTATAAATTCTCCTCATGACCCAGATTAATTCAGGTACGGCCGCCCCCGTTTACTCTGACAGTCAGCCGCCGTCCCTTACCCTGATATTGTTTTCGTGGCAACAAGCACGCAGCCGCTCTACACTGACCTCATGCCCCCGCAGTTTCTCAGCTATTACTAACGACCTGAGGTGTGGAAAATAACCCGGGCTGTTTTAACCGTGAGACCCGTAAACCAAGACAAGAGGTCGTTGTGGTGGGGCCAAGATTGCCGTAGCCGGCCTGTTTTCCTTCCGGTTGTTCATGAGACCTTCGCTCACATGCTGCTATCCTCCACTGTTCCCTGCCAAGATGTCCGATCTATGCACGTAAAACACACCCTTGGTGTCCATTCTGCGAGTACCTTCCAAAAGCTTAAATGCATGAGGCGGATAGAGGCTACTGGATATCCTGGGCCACTATCCGCTCACCTGTGCATAATTTCATTTATTCTTTCTCTGAGGACCACGATTCCACGTTCTACGCACTACCAGAACGTTTCCCGTCCTTATGAATCTGGCCAAAGTCCGCGCACATTCCTCGAACTGAACAAGAGTACTTACCGATGTAGAAGTCACTTTCTTCTCCGCTCAATCTAGCTGTGGCTCTCTGCCCCTGTTTTTTT
>NW_008760961.1:0-653 GCF_000715545.1 Opisthorchis viverrini | reverse complement strand
ATTATTTGCTAATCTCAGTTAGCATGACTTCAGCGATTTGGTGCCCGCTGCTAAAGTCCAGATTTGAACTTCATTGTGGATAGCTCAGTCCATCTGAAACTGGATATACATGATGTCATATATCGTACAAATCGCGTGTTACTGTAAACGGGTTCAAATAATCGACTCCACAGTATACAGCGCAATACTACACGCTCCTTACCTCAAGAGGGTCATTCTCTGCTATGGGGCGTTTCAACTTGTGTTTGTGCCGAGTATTCTGAGCTCTTCGTAATCAGCTGATTAGTCACTGAGTATATGGCTATCATCAAAGCTGAACATTGACTTGGTGTGCCTAAATACGTCCATTAATCTTGTCAAAACTAACTAGTGCATTTACGTGGTAATCGGCTGGAACCAAGACTGGAATCAGGGTTTGATTCGATGCTTTCTACTCCCAAGGCTCAAACATCAGCATTCGGCGTGAAGCTAAGCCATCAGAATACCATTCTGTCCTTAGCACATGGTGGTCTCCCAAACCCCATCTTTTCTAAATGCACAGCAAATAACCCTGTCCTGCTATGACTTGCTGGGGGCATCAGGACCGATTCTCACTTACTCAAGTGTCTTCTGCTTTGTATGATTACTATGTAACCTTTGAAATGAAAGCTTCA
>NW_008760960.1:0-653 GCF_000715545.1 Opisthorchis viverrini | reverse complement strand
TAGTTGAAAAAGACCAACAACCGACAAACGGAGACGTGGGTCATGTTGTCAAATTAAGTCTAGTAGTTATGTCCATGATTAAGATAGCATAAATTTTTTTAAAAAAATCTCCCACATATATTATCCACTCGAGTTTTCACCAAACATCTATCCATAACATCTATCCAAACATCTATCTATAAGAAGTCACTCTCGATCACAAATCTGGCTTAATGAGTACCAGAAAAAAACAACATGGAGGGAGAGCACAACCTCCAATAAGTGGGACCGGCAAGGGGATACTCGTACGTCCGCACGCGTGCTCACAGATACACGGCACCTGCAGACGACACTGTTACAATGTCACATGGTCCACATACACGTTCGACTGGGAATATTCTCAGCGGTGTTCCACAACGATCAGCAGTAAATCGCTTTTTTAGCTGCGTTGTACCGCATCAGCCTTTACGATCCATCCCTTTTTCTAGTGTTTACTGAATCATTCGGCAATCTACCTTGAACGTGTCCGTTTGTCACGATGAATACAGTCCCTAATCTCATTCGTCCATTGATGACGCTTCCAAAACCACAATGTAGTATACTCGAAGCCAACTGCCCCTCCGATAAAGCTTGGGTCCAAATTAGATCGATATTTCTCTCAGGCTTCAAACTGC
>NW_008760959.1:0-653 GCF_000715545.1 Opisthorchis viverrini | reverse complement strand
AAACTGGAACATTTACGCGACGACCTATACATGATACCACGTGAAAGAAAGGATTGCGCTACACTTCTAAGAGATGAACGAAGTTCAAGACAAAAACACAACAATATAACACGGAAAAGAAGACTCGACCTGATGAGGGAACTTGTACGAACGTATGACGCAAGAAGCTTCAACGAACTGTACAAACGACTCAGTGTACAAGATACAGACGACATTTATGCAGAGTATGGTCCAACATGGAAGGAGACTGCCGAGCACTCCATCTCCAACTATTGCAAAGAAATCATACTGGAGCAGGAAACAATGACATTCGAGCAAATACTGACCAGTAATCATCACAGCAGAACCTGTCAACATCCAAGTGACACAACACAGGGAGAAGAATGGCTTGATGAACTTATACGAGTGAACAACATCAACAAGCGTGAACTACTGGTATCCCTAACGGCTATAATGAACAAACTCTGTACCAGAAAAAACGCATTTGTCATCGAAGGACCGACAACCACAGGGAAAACCTTATTTGTAAAGCTCATTGCAGAAAACTATGTCTATGGAACGGTTCAAAGATCCGGGGACCACAGTCAGTTTTTCCTCATGAACCTGCTAAACAAAACGCTGGCATTGATGGAAGAACCCCGGATCACACAACT
>NW_008760958.1:0-653 GCF_000715545.1 Opisthorchis viverrini | reverse complement strand
ACTTTATTATCTCCTTTACATACTCAAGGCTCAGGACGTAGGATGTCTACGCAAATGACCTAGTGGAAACCGAAAGTTTACGTCAGCACTTTTCGTGTGCACAGCACTGTTTGGTTAGTTTTGATGTCTGGGAGGGACAACAGTTTACACCTCCGGCTACCTAGCAGCACGAGTATCTTTATTACTCCCTTCTGGTGACTTGTGTAAATAAAAGACTGGAGATGTTGGATCACCACCAGTAGCCAGCAATGATGTAGCCTAAACGACGCAGTCTAGCTTTCAGTAGTTCTCATGATTTCGGTAGCAATCAGCTACTCATTTCGGCCACAATATTGTATCATTGAGTGTTCCACTTTAACGCGAATCTCACGATTAATTACTCTTCTTCATGAACCACAAAGGGAAGTATTATGAAGGCTATCGCTCAAGCCGTAATCGCGTGGAATTCACGCGCCTTCTGCAAAGGCCAATTTGTTGGATGAGAATAAAATAAAAATAAAGTGGAAAGTGTCTTTTCAAAACGTACAAGAACAGTGTCCAACCAATGACAGATATTAGACGACACTGGACAATAAATTTTCCAAAGTTGTGTAATATGTTCACAACGAACGATACGCCTTGAGACAGATAGATTTACTTACAAATCAAATGTG
>NW_008760957.1:0-654 GCF_000715545.1 Opisthorchis viverrini | reverse complement strand
TCTCGCCTCCACTATCCATCTGTAACACTATCTTATCCAGCATGGCATTTCTACGACGTTTTGTTCCCTAGCTCTTAATATTGTCTGCGATTCAAGACTGTCGCACAGATCGGTAAGTGAACGAGTTAGCACTGGTGCGGAAAATTTCAGATTGTAACTAGTTTTATGGAAACTTACCAAGCAGTACTTCTAGCTGTCTGTAGGCTTTATTGTACTACGACGAGATACCCTAAAATGACTCACGGGCAGCATTATCGCCTCGCGTTTCTGAGGCTCTTCACTAAACAATGACCCCTGGCGTATGGACGTGTGTGGTCTAATGGTACGAACCCGGGTACACGATAGCCTGTGAATTCGTTCTTTTCCACTCTGGGACAGGGGCACGGTGTGACGCGAATGTGTACGGCCTACGTTGTGCAATTCGTTAGTCGTGGCCCAAGCAATGAACAAGATTTGATGGGGTAGAGCTAGAAAGCTTGTCTTGTGTACCATATTTCTGCCTAGTTCCCTCACTGTCTTGCTCCCATTTCCAATATCACAGTGCCTTGACGATTTTGCTTGATGTATCCACTGTCCATTTCGGGACAGTACAAGAACGGAAAGACATTTGTACAGACCGCTGTTTCAATGAATTAAAACATCGTGTAACACCGT
>NW_008760956.1:0-654 GCF_000715545.1 Opisthorchis viverrini | reverse complement strand
TAAAAAAATGATATTCTAGACTTTGGATAGTGTCAGTCTTGACCTCCGACATTTTTGTGTCCTATCGTACTTTGTCATCAGCATCCACGCGTTTCCATGTTTCATGATTACAACGAATACCGTATAACTAGTGCATTTCAATGTTTGTTTTCCAAACTACTGTTTACACATTAAGTAACAAGGGGTATTAGAAGTGATCCTCAAAAGCCTAACTGGATCAAATCACAGCTCTACGGAGTTTCCTGATTGCACTTGGAAACATGCCGGAACCATACCTAATGCCGAAGTGCGTATTACTATGTTAGGTTTCCCGAGACCTCACTGCCACTTGGCAGTGAACAGTTCCCTCTCTAGGCACTTATTTACAAAGCAGAAATATGCAAAATGCGTTCTCATTTTTTCATGTTGGTCTTTTGTGCATAGGGATCTCATGCAACGATCGGTTTTCCCTTGAATCCATCCTGCAATTCAAGTTTAAATTAGGCTAGTGGTGCCTGCTAATTGCACTACCATATTGTTTCCATTTTTAATGTTAGCCGTTGAAGGGCGCACACTTAAAACAAACAGAGCTCATATAAGACAAACATGCAAAATTTGCTGTGAAAGCTTGCGGTACACCACACACTTAGCTTTAGTTCTATTTGAATAAACGAG
>NW_008760955.1:0-654 GCF_000715545.1 Opisthorchis viverrini | reverse complement strand
ACAGCGTAAGTCAGCTGAATACGAAAGGTTAGGGGGTATTACTCAAAGTCTTGTCCGTGCAGTGCCAAATATGGATTGCTTATTTGTTCAACTCGAAATACAGTACCACATATGCGATCAGTATCGATTGAATATGCATTTTGCTACCTATAGTGCACAGATACTAAGATTATAATCATACTGCCCATCCTGGTATCATTCGTAGTTGAACCTCTGTAAATTATCACGCATTAGAAGGGAACTTCTCATACATTTCGTGTTTACAATGCTTTCACCGTATACGCTGTAGAAGGACCGTCCCATATTTCCGTCCAGAGGCTGTGCCGGGTATTTCACCAAAAAGTATCCTGAACTCTTCGATAGAAAATCACCGGCACTGCGCTTTTTGAAGTTATCTAACCAGGCGTATTTCCAACATTTTTCACCAACCTCACATGTATCTTGAAGATAAATTGCACGTAGCTGGAACTGATGCAAGTCGTTACATGTCACTCAAACAACTTCAGCGTTTCGAAGTCATTCATGCTGATGAACGAAATGGCTTCTGTGCAGCACATCCATTTGAGTAACGCCAAATATTCTACTTTTATTTATGGTGGACCTAATTACCGATTGATTCTCCAACTAGATCAGCTTTTTTCAACAACTTGGCAG
>NW_008760954.1:0-654 GCF_000715545.1 Opisthorchis viverrini | reverse complement strand
CAGTGTTTGTCATCTCACACATCCTGATTTTCCTTTAACAAGAGGCCAGTTCCGAGGAGAAGCCTAACGATGCTCTCGTTTGGCATTATTTGGTAGGCGGTTTTTTTGACAAGAGATGTTCAAAAGAGCGTAACCATCTTTTCATTCTGATACTCTCTCTTAGAGAGATCCTAGTGCATAAAACGGTAGCGGCTAATGCGGTAGATTGGGTATTTGTATGGATGTAAATTTACTGGTCCCGTTAAAATGGCAACTCAGGAAGGGTATGGGACTTCCAAGCTGGAAAGTTTTGAGTATCATAAGCAATAAGAGAAATTATGGAAAATAAACGAAAACATTATTCTAATAAATACTTTTTAACGCGAGAAACAGCTTGGTGGCTTCTACATTTCACGTTGTTTCGATATTTTTGTCTTTTTGGACTTTAGTTTTGGGCAAACGTCGTTTTTTAGTGATAAGACTGCATGGCCGCTGCAAATAACTTTTCATTTTGCTGGCATTACAGTCGCAGAGGTTTTATAAAGGCCTACTTGTGAGGAGATTCCATTATAAAGTCCGGTCAGAATTTGAGAAGTCTTGAAACACACTGCGAAATGAGTGTGTTTTGACAGTGGAACAAGTTCGACAGCGGGGATTATGGATTGTACTATCATA
>NW_008760953.1:0-654 GCF_000715545.1 Opisthorchis viverrini | reverse complement strand
CCTTGTTTCGTGAACTGAACCACCTATTGTGATGCAATCACTTCAAAACAAAAGCTTACCATCCTGCAGCCAACGGCTCAGTCGAACGCCTTCATCAACAACTGAAAGCCGCCATTATGGCTAAATCATCATCACAGCTGTGGACCGAATCGATATCAGTGATATTACTTAGTATTCGCAATACCGTGAAGGAGGATATTGGTTGCACTCTAGCTCAACTTGTCTATAGACAAACGCTACGTCTTCCCGGAGATATGTTATGTGTATCCACACCCAATGAGGACCTCTCACCATCGACGTACGTCAGTCGACTGCAAGATCATATGCGTACTCTTCGCCCGTCTGGCACTCGGAAATCCGGTCGAGGCACACACTTGGATCCCGGTTCATCTTCTTGTACACATGTATTTGTCCGTGTTGACAGCGTCAAACGACAGTTGCAATATCCGTATGATGTTCCGTTTAAAGTCATTTCACGCAAGGGCAAGTAATTTGTGATTGAGAGGAACGGAAAACCGGACTCCGTCAGTATCGATAGATTGAAAGTTGCATTCATCGATGAGGAACCTCACTTACATCCCCCTACTGAAATCACTTTACCCACAAGTTCCCCAATCTCCAGTATAGTCATCCCAGGGAACCCCGGACATATAG
>NW_008760952.1:0-654 GCF_000715545.1 Opisthorchis viverrini | reverse complement strand
AAATAACCTTCCTGTAGTACAATCCCTAGTTATTGGAGCGAAAAAATGGGATTCTGTGAATACACGTTTCGTTCCTAATTTTCTTGTTCCAACTTTTCCGGATATACGGACAATGATTTTCTCCCATCGACCTGCCAAAATTAATCGTGGCAGTGTAGCACTAAGCGCAACTAATTTCTAGCCCCGGAAAACTCAGACACTTTCATAGCCGTCCTGCGCATTGGACGCCAGGGCGTACTAGACACCGAGCCGTATGAATGTCCCTAGCTAGGTCACAATAGTCGATGAATTTGCGCCGCCGCAGACTAGGCTTTTGCAGCCGTCACGTGATATGTCTGGCTATGATGGATCGTGTCGCACGTTTGTCGGAGCAGTTCTGACCTTGAATGTAGAGCACGTGCGGATAGCTCAAGCACTGTTAGGGAGCTTAGAGACAGTGACTGGAATTTTAGTGTATTTTGTCAGAGCCAGCTAAAGAAACTACTGTGACCGAGCATCAAACATAGTACTCCAAACATGTTATTTTGTTATCAGCAATACGCGTCAGATTATGAAATATGCACTCAGGCAGCAAGCTGCAAATGTTTTCTGGATATTCGCGACATCTGGATGTGGTTACCTGTTTGGTCAGAAGCATCTGAAGTTGGCCCGTAT
>NW_008760951.1:0-654 GCF_000715545.1 Opisthorchis viverrini | reverse complement strand
TGTGTGGATCGGCACTGCCTTGACACACGTTGTACCCGACAAACTTCGGTTTTACCGATATTAGGTAGGGTGAATCTCCTGCCTCTGCGCTCTAGAGATAATTCTTCTGCCTCCTTCGTTCCCACTCTTAGTGAGACCTAATGTTCAATTTTTTGGGGCCGATTACCGCGTCTCCAATTAGATTGAGTTATCGACCCAAAAACTCACTTCCAGTCGTACCATATGGTGAGGTAGTACCTATCGGGTATATGCAATATAATAAGTATCATTATAAGAAAATATTGCTGAGAAATCGACGTGTACAGTTGGTCATATCTGGGCGCATTTTTAATGACTATTGATCTCCCGAGGTGTTGTCCATATTCCCAATGGTTCTGATATGATTATTCGCTAAAACTGTAAACGAGTTACCGATTTTTATAATCATACTGAGTTTAGCCACTCTCCTGTTTGTTGAACAATCTCAGTATACTGCTATTGTCAGAAGTGGGGGTGGGGTAACCAAACGGCGTTGCTCCTTTATTAAAGAATTCTGCTGGTCGCCTGAAGCCCCAAATGGCACAGCGAATCAAAACAGGACAAGCTTAAACGATGTTGTTTTGGTTTACCAGTGCGCCGGAAAACTCTGAATTTCAAGAACTTTGACGTTTTTTT
>NW_008760950.1:0-654 GCF_000715545.1 Opisthorchis viverrini | reverse complement strand
AACACGAAAGGCCAGGATCTGTGTTTTCTCTGGCCTAAAAATGTGCGCTTTGAACCAAGACAACAGGCAAACCGATTTTCATAATACACTTTCGATCATTCCACATCGTGCTGTGTTCCCGGAACTAACAGCGTCCATACTCACATCATTCGGGTTTGAACAGTCCCCCTGTTGTTGTGGCACAATTGTTCCGGTGCGTCCACACCGAATAGAGGAGAGTTGGCCTCCCGTACAAGGAACTCAACTCCAACCGTCTAATGTACGCTACAAATAGTCTATCATGCTGGATGCCCCCGGATTATCACGTCTGAACAAACGAATGTGTTTCCACGCTTGAGCGGTGTGATTCGTTCATTCACGAAGCCCATCTGGTTTGAACTGACCAGAATAATTGCCCCAGGTCAGAAGGAGAGCTGTCCAAACAAGTGATGTGAATGTAAACTCCTCAGTTCTTGTAATCACGTTCATTACGAAAGAGCCTGTCCACGTGTACAATTGCAATGAACGAAAGGGAATGCTGGCGTTTGGTGCCAAAAACAATACATTATCGGAATGCAATGCTTTGTTAACATTGTTTCTAAGAATCCATTAAAATGTTAATTTGAAAAATATGATAGTAAATCAGTTTGCCGCAAAAGACGCCAATTTGTGTTC
>NW_008760949.1:0-654 GCF_000715545.1 Opisthorchis viverrini | reverse complement strand
TCGTGTTACATTTGTCCAACGGTGCGTCCCGTGCATCTAGAAGACATTAAATTACAACAAAAGCTCACTTGACAACATTTAACTGTACGACTTGTTTGGCTTCGGCATAATGGGCGCCGTGGCCAATGATTCGCCAGTCGTGCTCAACATTGCTTCGCAAAAACCCGGACCACAAGGGAAACCAACGACAAATGAAAACTTTTGGCTTCCCACCGGCTTTTATTCTATCCCGACATGGCCTTGAAACGCTTGGAGCACGGTTCAGACCGCAAGTCGCTAACTCTGAGAGGGCACTTCGTCTCCCGAGCTAATGGTATATGGTGACATTCCGTAAATTCGGTGACTTCAGTTTGCAAGCAGAGTCAGTGGCGGGTTATTTCGGTGGATGAAGTGCTGCTACTGTGTGCGTGCACCAACGTCTGGATGGTTATGAATAATCAAGGCATACAGGTCTCAGAGTGAAGTACTCAATCAAGATATATTTCAGTCGTGCGGAAGTAGGGCGACTGCAACAAGCTATTGATAGAAATAAACCCATGGGATGGACCAAAAGTCCCTACGCTCAGAGAGCTATCCTGCATCAGTGCAAAATATTGAACACACAAAACTGGTCATAGGAAACGAAAGATAGTAAAAAACTGCTTATGAGGATAA
>NW_008760948.1:0-654 GCF_000715545.1 Opisthorchis viverrini | reverse complement strand
GCTTCAGCCAATGTAACTTTCTCCACAATTATTTGAAAACTGGTTTACATAGCGTGGTTTTGCGACAATAGTTGGGTCTCCTTTTAATGAGAGCGGTTATGACCCGAGTCCGATTGAGAATGCGAAGTTCCGCCGCATCGTTCCGCTGCTTTGGTGCCGCCACTCGGTGCTTTTTTACTGTCGTGCTGTCTCCTGTTTTAGGGAGCGCTGTGAAGATGAGGCAATTTTTCTTCATTCTGAGCTCCTTCCCAATGTAACCTTGGCTTTATTCAACATGGGTAGGTTATTAATGCTTCTGTCTTTGTTCGGTCATATAGTAACTTGATGAGTCAGGCTAAACCGCAGTTCTATCTCACTGTTATCGCAATAAAAATTCATATAACCAATTGTGTTATCAATTTATCTTCGAGAAATTGTTTTTCTGTACCGTTCATGATATTCTACCATGTTTACTATCGATATTTCGGCGAGTTGCAGCTGGCACAGCCATGCTGTCACACACACACGATTCGAATAATGGGATATAATGTGACTAAAACATCGGCTAACTCATTCTGATTTTAGGTGCTCTTTTCCGGCACGAACACTTGTTCACTCGTTCATTTGAGGACGTGCACTGAACATCATTTTTGAATCATTTTCGTTGGACACCAC
>NW_008760947.1:0-654 GCF_000715545.1 Opisthorchis viverrini | reverse complement strand
TAGTTGGTATGAGACGAACCAACAAAAGATTGCCTACGAGGTTGTGGTAACAGCATCAGCTTATAGCCCTGAATTTCAGGGGGATTGTATCACGTTACAGTACGGGCTATTTTGTTTTATGGATTTGAAACCTGTCCTTTCCTGGCAGCGAAACTGAGACGTCTTAAGGTCTTCGAAAGTCTTTAACTCGGAACCATATGGCATATTTTTCGTGTGGGTTAGTGTCGTCATATTTGACCACTACCAGCCCAACAATTCCAAACAGGAATTTCCGATGTTATCCTTGATTTCGCTGTATCTTTCGTACCTCCAAAATGCGACGTAGTGGTTCATATATGAACCAGAAGTTATAACTTCTGGTAACACTGTAGTAAATGTTGCTGTGCGCTCAAAGTGTCCCTCTAGTGGGTACATAGCACCCCTAAAAACAGTCTCACCCTGGTACTTTCAGTTGTTTGCATGACATTTCCACACAACTTATTCAATATTTGTATCAAGAGGTCTCCGACCATTGCCGCATTCAAGGTCACGGGCCATCGAGCAAGGTCATGAACACTGGATAGGGAATTAAGTTTAACCAGGCAGTTTTCCCGTTGTGAAACTTGTCCCGCGGCATTCGCAAGTTTGATCGCCGCCACATCTTCCGGAGAAAAG
>NW_008760946.1:0-654 GCF_000715545.1 Opisthorchis viverrini | reverse complement strand
AAAAAAACACGAAGGATAATTCTTAGAAACGTGGTGTATCGCGAAGAATTCAAATACCCAACATAATGTAATCAATCCTTTTCGCACGATCGAGGGATTATCAGAGGTCAAAGGAAAAACCGAGTCAAACTCGGCCATCCGGCCAGCAGATCAACATACAGGTTTCACTGTGGAGACAAGCGAAGAGGATGATAGAGGAGACCAAGTATCATAGTCACTCGGACATCTTCTGAGCATTAGACAAGTTAGACACTGCTGGCCCCAACGACCAATGATCAAACAAGGTGTGCCTGAGTGAATGGACCCTAAACCAACCAATGCACTCAAAACCCAGGGTGCTCTCCCATCCACAAATCTCTGGTACCGCCACCTGGGCTGGTGATGGAAACTTTCAAACTGTCCAGCTCAGTGAACAAACAGAAATAAATTTCACCCAGTACGTGTTTACATATTTGAAGTTCCATTGTTTGGCTGAATCTCTTAGCTCCTATCACAGATCGCGGTGGACAGTTGCATTAGTCACTGTTATCAGCGGCAGTAGTCTACATGTCCTTGCAAGTGTGGTTTATCTAAGTGCATTGGCTTCCTCGATCAATATCTTTCCCATCTGCTGAAATCATCGTTCAGCTGCAGCATCCCTTCGATGCCTAGCTG
>NW_008760945.1:0-654 GCF_000715545.1 Opisthorchis viverrini | reverse complement strand
TCTAAGTTTTTTTTGAATGATGCTTCTAAAATGATTTGGACAGCTTGATTTGCTGTACTTCTACAGAAAGCGGGGCTACCCTACTGAGTTTGAACGTGTGCTAGAACAATCGCAAGTGTATCGCCTCAGGTGAGTGTGAAAACCTTTATTATCTCGAGAGAAAACAGTATTGCAGCTCGAAGATCGGAGAAGATAGCGGAGCCGACGTTTGATTGTATCCGATATCATGGTAAGCGTGCATATATAAATTTATCTTTTATTGAACGGAAAAATGTTACATTGATCCAACCTTGATCAAATTACAAATTGCTCACTTGTAGCCATATCCACAATTAGAAATCGGAAAAAGCCTTGTGGACATAGGGGGGCAAGAAAAGTGGAAAACAATGAATTTTTAAGGACAAAATTACCAGCGATTGAATTCCAGCGATTTTGACGATCACAATCAACCTATACGATATTATCGCCTGCAAAATCAAACGAACTCAACTGATATATGTAGGCACCTGACAGCTATTTCTGACTGCAATGCGAAACAGAGAAGCCGAAAACCTGATAGCCACACGCTGCGCACCGCATGACCCAACGGCAAAGAAATAACGCATCCAGTACCAAAATCTATAACTGGAATAGGTCTATTATCAGTTTCCGGGC
>NW_008760944.1:0-655 GCF_000715545.1 Opisthorchis viverrini | reverse complement strand
GCGGAACGTTTTGTTCGCACGTTTATCACGAATAAACACAACTTGGAAAATTACCTTCGTTGTCGTCTTTATTGTAATACGTAATCAAAAAGCGCTGCCACTTCCCGCTGCGGAGCAGGATATTCCACTATATCTCAGCTTTAGCACTGAAGCAGCGTGAATCAAGCAGGGATTGTTGGGAGCAGGTCGTATTTGATGCAATTTCTGAAGAAAAACAATATGCCTTGTCCATCAATAATTGTAGTTTGCAGCCAAAGCAATGGTTTCCATTTTGTTTTGTCACACATCTGACAGAGGAAATCTTTCTTCATGGAGCGCGAATTAATGCGACCACACATCCACAATAAAGTTTATCGCTGAACCTGCATCCTCAGATGGCAGCACTTATGATTTACACTGTATTTTGGCAATTGTACGTTTCTCGGGGAAGCCGCAGCTTTCTTCTAACGACACAAAACAAACCACAATCAGGAGCTTCCTCTAGTTATACTTGAACACAGTGCCCTAGTTTGTGTTTCAGTATGTTAATTAAAGGGTTGAGATGCGTAGTCATGTAACGAGACCAAAATTAACACAAACAAACATTTACACAATTTGCACACCGAACCGACGCAATTTTTGAGTAATAAAGCTCTTCCGCAGCGTTCTTGAATGA
>NW_008760943.1:0-655 GCF_000715545.1 Opisthorchis viverrini | reverse complement strand
TCTAATCCATCCGTCAGTTTTAACCGGTGAGCATCAGACTAGAGAAATCCGAACCCAGCAATCCCAACTCTCCGCAGTTTCCTTGCAACTATTATAAACTTATCATTGCACGGCCAATTTTCTTCTTCGAAACCATACAGCGATTCTTCGCATTTGGTGGCCTCGTCTTTGCACTTTGAATAAACATGCAGGAATTTTAGTTCTATTTGCACCCTAATTGCTTCATAGTTTGTCTACAGCGTGTAAGAAGCACATCGGACTTCTCTCCGCATTTCACGCTCGTCCTTTGTTCTTACATCTAGGTTTATCCGCCCCATTTGTGTACACTTCTGCAACAGTTAAGTCAAACAGTTTCTCAGTCTGTTTAACTCTACCGGTGAACAAAGCACCTATGTAAAATATTATATGAAATGTATATTATACAATGGCATGCGAACTTCCAATAGTTTGGTAACATCTATGAGGACCAGCTCTCTTGAAGGACGCTTTTGAACCTGGGTGGCATGCACACCTGAATAAATACTGAGTGGTGTTGTGATTACCACTTTTATCGAATCTCCGACAGCCCGTCCAAAACACCTGCTGATTCGCTGGTAGCAGCGATCCACTAATTATTGTTGGTAATTTTATTTGATGCTCATTTTGCCACCTCCTT
>NW_008760942.1:0-655 GCF_000715545.1 Opisthorchis viverrini | reverse complement strand
GTCGAATGCTTTGTGGCTTTATTTAACACGGGTAAAATAGCATGTCCTGCACCCCTTTGAGCTGCGCTGTGAGCGCCGTACGGATCAGCGCTGAAATTCAAACATCCAGTCACTCATTTGTGTGCCATCAGTCTATTCGCCAGATGATTGAATTGTGTGGCAAATAAGAATAAACAAACAATCGACTGCTTACATGTATATCTGAAAATAATGCTATTTGTTGTGTTAATAAACAGTGTTCTACATGTTTGTTACTAGGCTCCCACATTATTTTGTGATTAGACTAGTGTTAGTCTTAGACAGTAAAACAATCATGTCGAGCTTTATGTATCTGTTGGGACTCCTGCTGCGCTCGGCAATGCTATTTCAGGTCACTTCGGGATCGATGAAATTTCGTCCTTTGCCCTCTGAGTGCAACCGAATAGAGGAATTCCAGCAACGGCCCTACGGTGCAAGACTCGCCAAGTACAAACTGCGATTCCGAAGGCCTATAAACGGCTTTCAGGCTTTTCGCATTGTTCTGGGCCTCAATGGAGTCTTCGGTAAATGTCGCTACAATGGTCTGCTAGATCTGTAGTAGACTACAAACAGGCAAGTCGCATTTCATATATGTGTTCGGCATCAGCTCTAGACTCTTTGCACTCCTTGGAAACCC
>NW_008760941.1:0-655 GCF_000715545.1 Opisthorchis viverrini | reverse complement strand
ACTGTATACAACCTCATGGGCCATGTCTCCATCATTTTGACTAAGTATGCAATTTACACAATTTATGTAAGCAAGTGTCAAAAGAGTTTCGCGCCAAGTAATGAATGGTCCTCTTTATCTGGATTCTATGTTACTGTGTACAGCATATATACAAGTGCTTTTATTGCAGCAGGGATCCACACCACTGTCTGCTAAAACAGCCTCGCCTTCTTATTCTACGTCTAATGATAAGCAATACAACACCATTTACTCGAGTCGTCCATTTATTTTCACGTAATTTGGGATGGTAGGCAAAAGGTGTGCTGCACGTCCGAATTTGTGTGCTGCACAAATATCGATCAGCAGCAGTCCAAGAATCAATATCGGTCTAAAGATCAAAACTAGTGCAAGTTTTTTCCTTCAGCGCAATGAACACGCCACGTCTAATGCTTGGGGAAAAACGAAGAGCAACGATTGCTGTGTAGTGTGATGATGAGACCCAGGCACATGTTCTCGGTGCCATTTCTGGTCAATTAGAATGTTAGCGAAGTTGGTGAAACAATTACACCAATCCATGGACTTACATTCAAGAATAAGGCGTTTGTGATGTGAACAAATGACACGAAAGCTGACACCTACCAGTAAGGCTGTAATCTCTTACCTGTAGACTGTGCTA
>NW_008760940.1:0-655 GCF_000715545.1 Opisthorchis viverrini | reverse complement strand
CTTACCACTTGGGCCATCTCGCCCCCATTCTTTGATTTTTGATAACTAGGCCGTAGATTTTGCTCCGATCAAGCACACACAGCTATCCGTAGACAAATCGATCTTAACCGTACGGTAGTTTTTGTTCTCACTGTCTGATATCTACTGTTTTTTTGCACTTTGTCTTTAGCTCTGGAGAAAACACGACGATGCACGTTGGTTCGGCATCCGGTACAACGTTACAGAGGTATTATTCAACTACTTGGATGATGTTTCACCTGAGGTATGCGTTTTTTCATGTTTGATAGCATCTCCACTAGTCATATTAGTAGTTCTCTTGACGTGATTAGTTAGTATGACTTGTTGCTCACTTCCACTAGTTGACACCCAACACTGAACTAGCCTGTAAGTGAGGAGACACCTACTCTGTACTTGAACCTTGTAACCTATTCCCTTGGCCTGACGAGACCTTGTGTCAGGCAAAGCGTCGACGAGCAGTAAATTTACCAACCGATTTCCAAACCTATCCTAAAAGATCGCTTCTCGACTGATTATAAGGGGAAGAAAGTCCGCTGAATCCAACGGATTCTCTCGTTTACGGTGGCCCTGCAACAGGCCGCCTCATGTTTCATTTAGTACAATATTCATCTAAAGCGGACAATAATGAACGAGGGAT
>NW_008760939.1:0-655 GCF_000715545.1 Opisthorchis viverrini | reverse complement strand
ATACGACTATATTTCTTTACTCAACATCTGGACCAGCTCCTATTAGGATTACTCGTGGTACTGGGCTCGCTACTGTTGTTGACCTTGTGGGCATGGTTGTCTTGGGGAAACAAAGTTTCGGCCAGTATAGCCAGTGCACTGGACGACTCAAGTCCGACCAACACAGGGTGGTAGAATTGGTGAGGGTCTAAGTGCCAAACAATAACGAGAAAAAGAAAGACCTACTGCAGAGTAGGGGGAAAAGCGATGTGCGATGGTGCGAAAAATCATCACGTCTTCAGATATAACGGTAAAGAACTAGATGCCTATATCTTCGATCAGCGATGGAGAAAACAGTTCTGAGCATGACCAGTGGCACTGATCAAGCATCTGTTCCGAACTTCAACCAACAAAGCTCCCGCGTACAATAAGAGACATGACGTAACGAATTAATCCGGATAGGAAGTGACAACGCGCTCGCCACTGGGATCGGCTACCTAGAACTTCCGAGCACGCGCGAGGAGGACAACATGGGTGTTAACCAGGGTGACTCGAAGAATTGGCTGCAACCAGTCTGATTGCAACTACCTTCGTCTCACAGCCACCCTGTAGCTTACTCCCCGTGACCTTTTCGCCAATAGGGAAAAGGCCAATTCCTTTGGTGGACGGTTGCGTG
>NW_008760938.1:0-655 GCF_000715545.1 Opisthorchis viverrini | reverse complement strand
GGTTGCTAAAGTGTAAAACGACAGATTAGCCATATGCGAACATTTTATTAATTAAGTTGCATAGGTCCATCCGATCACGCACACAAGAGCTGGGAGCCTCACGCTTATGGAAAAACTCTTTTGGGATGCACCTCTCACATTCCCCACAAACGTTGACGAGTGTAGCAAACCTCATCCTCGATAGGCTGAATCAGATGACCAACACTCTCGAATTGAAGCACCTCAGTCTATAAATTTATTTCTAATTCATGTTATCTGCCTTCGAGAATCCAATACTGAGTTCACGTCACCTTCCGTTTATTGTTCCACTCCAGTAAAATGTATAGCCGGAATCAATCCTCTTTGATGAGCTAGCCAAGTCTCACTGAGTGCGGGGAGTTATATGCTGCAGCGTTTGAAGGCATTGCCCTTCAGCAACAAGGGCAGTTGTTCCTTCAGACCTCTCTCCCTCATCCACATCCCCGACTGTTATCGGGTTCGTGGCCCCAACTTCCCCACAAAAATTGACGAGTGTAGCAAACCAGATGACCAACACGCTCGAACTGAAGCACCTCGGTTAATCTATAAATTTCTAATTCATGTTATCTGCCTTCGAGAATCCAATACTGAGTTCACGTCACCTTCCGTTTATTGTTCCACTCCAGTAAAATGTATA
>NW_008760937.1:0-655 GCF_000715545.1 Opisthorchis viverrini | reverse complement strand
AAATTTGGGCGCTGTTTCATCACGAGGATATACCACACCAATAATCGAGTTAAAGAATAGAATGAGTGAATTTTCTAACAGTTATGTGATTCTCCTACCTTCTTTTTATTCCGTGCAAAGTTGGTAACAGTACTAAACAGTAATTCCATCAAGCCAATGCTCGTTTGAGTTGATCTGCCAGCTCGTGCATGTTGCATTCTTTGAAGGGCGCGAGAGCGCAGCACTCTATCTACCGTTACGAGTACGAGTGCCTTCCGCTGGCGAACTGAGCTAATTTCTCCCTATCGGCTTCCCGAGAACGCAATCTTGGGGAGTTACAATTCCAGATGGGTGACGAAACGTAACATATTTCCATAAATAGTTTGAGTATTGTTCAGATTGAAGCTATTTGAGCTATTTGAAACTATTTGAGCCGTCCAATACTGTGCCCCTGCATTCGAAAGAATAAACTTGGACAGATTTCATTTTATCCTTTGCTCGGAACGTTGTCCTAGAGTCTCCAGCAGCTTAAGCCTAGGGATGTGCTAAGCTGTTCTGTGCATTCTGAGGATGAACGATCCTGCGGAAATCCCCGATAGTAGAAGTGAATACAGGAGATTGGAGGTAAAGGTTGTAGCCACCCTTTCGACCGATCCACCTTACTGGGAATCTTCCC
>NW_008760936.1:0-655 GCF_000715545.1 Opisthorchis viverrini | reverse complement strand
AAGTCGAGACGCAGAGGTCGGTTTTGAACCACGGACACTCCGGTCAGTGAATTTCGATCATTTGTGCCAAAAAACGCAGGTCGTGATGAGAGCTCAAAGGTGCACGTGGCTTAATCCTGATATAAGAGGGACACTCAGCTAGTATCACTGTCAAACTCCACACATTGTGGAAGAGCCGCACCTCCAGTCAGTTTTGGGAAATCGTTACGATGATTATCCTGACCTGTCATCACGATATTGGATATCCATCGTAAAACTATCTTGGAAGTAACCAAGAATGGATAAATCCAGGCGACTACTTTCTAGACATACTACTTATAAAGCATTCATATACGTGAAGACATACATACGAAGATATATTACTTAGAAAGTTGCCGAAAAATTGCAATTTCCACCGACGAATGGCCTTGACCATCTCAAGGCAGTGTAGTGTAGTTGACTGAACACTAAACGTTGTGCGAATGGCGAAATACCTGCATTTACAGGTCACACAGCTGTTAAGTGGGAGACTGAGATGATGTAAACTGAAGCCGATTCAAGCACCGAGTAGCTGCAACGCAATTGGTTGATTGAAGATTTTCTGGTACTTTGTTTGATTGGACGTTTCGCAATTTGTTTCGCGTTGTGGTCTAACTAGCCTTCGTCCAATTGATTC
>NW_008760935.1:0-655 GCF_000715545.1 Opisthorchis viverrini | reverse complement strand
GTGTTGTTGGTGGGACAGCTGGAGCTCCAATAAGAAAACGTCAATTCTTCATGGAGTAGGCCCAACCGTTCCAATAATGAGGCAAGTTGTGTGAAGCACATATCGGAGTTTTATTCCTTTGCGAACAAATTACTTCTGCTTATGAATTGCGCATATTATGGATGACAATTCCGTGTCGTTTCGTATAACTCATCATTCCTTGTCATCTAGTTTACTTTACGGTTGCTGCATTTTCGACTAACTGGGCGGCTAAGTTTTTAGGATTTGGGAAACGGTACATCATCTGGACACGTGAAAAGAAGAGTATCGACCTAATACTTCATATGTATCAATATGTCTTTGAATACATATTATCAAGTTGATGCCCTCAATCACTTGTGAGATCAATCTACGCCATTTTACCACCACATTTTTGTGGTTCGCGAACAGGGTAAGCAGAACAGACTAATGCAACGCAAAATTGATGGAAGTATTTCGGTTACTGATTTGCTCACCTGACCTGGTGCGCAGACATTTGACTAACAGTGCGGTATCACATAGACTGGTGGGCAGGTTGACGAATGGGTTATTCCAATATACCGAGATTGCCGGTTAGGCTTTCATTGAAGGAGTTGATCGGGGACCTATTGTGATGCCACACATGTCAAAAAGCTCC
>NW_008760934.1:0-655 GCF_000715545.1 Opisthorchis viverrini | reverse complement strand
GCTGTAAAGAACTGACAACTGTCGTGCCATCAACCGTTTCACTCAACCTGGGTTCCAAACGTGTTTTTGGCGCACGTAACACAATCATCAGAAAACACCGGTCAAGTTGAGTGACCTACAAACAGAACGACGGAACTGCCAGCGAGATGAGGGATGACTCAACGGGGTGGGGATACAGGATACAGTAGCCTTACCCCCGCAGAGACTATCGTACGCAGGTAGATCTGACAGCATGCTCACAAGTAACCTGGTCTTTAAATTCGAATTTGTATCAACCCGTCAGCATTCCCACCAGCTCTCAGACTTTTGTTCGTTAAACTACCCAGTGGGACAGAAACGAAATCGGAACTTCTATCCTAGGGTGATGCGGCACCACTAACCACAATTCAAATTTGTCAAACGGATCAATACGACCAGCGTTGTTGTTGTAGTTGAAACTAAACCTCCAGTCAGTTCACTGGCTCAACTTCAGTTCCACCTAGTCAGATGAGACTAAAGTCGGTGGGACACGGAGCCAGGAAATAATTTTTTTGAAATTTCTAAGTCATGCAACATCAGAAACTAATCGATCAGAACGGACACCACACAGAGCTGAATCGGTCGTTATCGAACTGTCACAGGTGCCCATCAGACACTCGAGCACTTCGTATGTACC
>NW_008760933.1:0-655 GCF_000715545.1 Opisthorchis viverrini | reverse complement strand
TAAACCAAGTAATCGCTAGACCCCAAAGGGTTCGGAAAATGGGAAACCAACTAACAGTTTGTACCACATTCTTGGCAACCATCAATGAAGCTTATTGTATTCAACTAATAACACGGATTCGCTGAGTGAGTATCCAGAGATAAATACGAGTATACGCAGAGGCAGCATTTGTTCATCTTCAGTGCTGGGTTCCCGATGTTTTTTGGGTAGAAGCAAAGTTTGGCTGGCTAGGGTGAACTACAGTCTCGTTCTGGGGCCTGAGTACGACCTACTTTGCCAGACGTGCTTCCAAGAGGAAAACGAACCGATGCTTTTCGCAACGCACTGATTCCGTCTGACAATTTCAACGCATACATATACTTGCATAATCATTTTCAGGCTTTATCATTAAGAAACTCGTGAAGTACTACGAAAGTAAGTCACACGCTTGTGACCTTCCTAATATCACGATTTGGTTTGAAAAACATATGTTCTTTTAAAACATGGGAATAAATGCAGCTTTGCAGCAGATGAACCATCCAGATACAGTTGCTTTCGCTGTACCATGCCAGTCAGATTGGGGTCAAAAAAGGTGCCGCGTAAGCCTACAGACAGATTGTTAATCAACGTTTCAGGAGTAACTCAGAAATCTGTAGTGGACAAGGACCTATGTATG
>NW_008760932.1:0-655 GCF_000715545.1 Opisthorchis viverrini | reverse complement strand
AAGTACGAATTACCCGTACTAAGACGTGAAAGACGTGTGAAAGACGTGAAAGAAACCGGCGAGCAGTCGAACGAACTAGAAGATACCAAAGAAGATCAGACATCTTTCGCAAAACAGGTACCGACTGTTCTTCAAAAATACGAATACAGACGACATAGATGAGTTGGTGTTTTGTTAGATGCGGAATCGCCAATGGAACAAAAGAAAACAGACCACAATATTAGACCTCACCCTCAGATGTACTACTACTGCTACTAATGCACCACCGAAGAAACAAGCTAAACGCCTTCTCAGTGAGGGACAGAGGCGAGGAACCCAAGTGTTATCTAAAGCCCATAAACACTACAGGTTTGTACAGTGCCCCAACGAGCTCATCACATCCAAACTTGACAAGACGTAACTGCGAACACCTAACCAAATTGACCTTAGTGGAGAAGGACGGTCGTCAACCCCTTTAGTACGTTGCAGCCAGATAAGGTACACCTAAGGATCCTGAAGGAAACATCGCTTACATTGGTGAAGAAGCTCTACCTGATGTTTTGTCAGTTACGTAACGAAAGCAAACTTCTCTGTCTGAAAGTGATAACCCAGCAAATCCACGTTTACTCCGCGGCAGCTTTAGGCCTGTTAGCTTCGCTAGCATACCGTGCAAGGT
>NW_008760931.1:0-655 GCF_000715545.1 Opisthorchis viverrini | reverse complement strand
AACGAGTTTTCAACAGATCTAGCACATTTCCATGGAACTATCCACTTGAGTTAGAGTGATCAGCGCAGGTTTATAAGCAAGGCTTCACAAAAACGCCAGATTCTTATAGCTGCTATCAGCTGTTTTGATGCGACCGAGTTTGATGTATTGATTGGGGCACCGTCTAGCCAGACTCTTTGGAGACACGCAAAAGGAAATACTTGTATAAGACAGACACTAGGTGAAAACTAGGCATTAGCAACTCAAAATCAAAACTCCCGGTCAGTTTTCAAAAGCAGCGGTGCCTTTGGAAAATGGATAAACGGTTGTCATGCTGGCTATTGAATCTTGCCTTATGGCAAAGTGTAGCTTCATGTTACTGTTCGTTCTTTCGAAGTGAATCACTTAGAATATAAATCTGCTTTCGCTGCTCTAGAGGCAGTTTATTTGAGGTGTACTGAGATGAGTGAAATCTCTTGTTGCTTCAGAATTACTCTGAGAAGGTTCCCGTTTTGGATAAGGAATACAAGGAGAGAAAATGCAGTAGCGTTAATCTGTTAATTTTGTACCGAGGAGAAGATTCGATCTGAGTCCGTTGTTTGTTGAGCTCATTCTGCAAGGTGTTATGCTGGGTTTGCTGATTGACCTAGTGACAAAAAACAGTCATTTACTTTTT
>NW_008760930.1:0-655 GCF_000715545.1 Opisthorchis viverrini | reverse complement strand
ATCATAAACGAGAGATTTAGTTGGGTTCCGGGTGAGTCTGTCTGAAAACCACATTTGTTCGCAAACTAAATCTATGCTCCGCTCTCAACAGCTCACTTACCCGGGCATTACAAGAGTTAATGATCTGTGGGCATTGTTTCGGCGAATAATATATTTTCACTCTTGATTAACTTGTGAGTACAGTTCGGTGCTGAGAATGATGGGATACGGTGAGCCAATCCACCAGACTGTTCTCCACTACATCCGACGATCCCCGGACAAAAAGGTGCTCAGTCTTTATGATATAACCTAAAGGGTTTGACCTTGGAAGACAGCTAGCCATGACTTTGTGGGTGATACATCCATCCAAAGTCCCGACAGAAACATCCAGCTGATGCTTTCGGGTGTGCAACATCGAAATCTGTTTGGCAGTCGATAAAAGTAGACAGTAACCTGGGTGGAAAACTGAAACATACGATGCACCTGAAATGGTATATCATAATCATCTCAAACACGAGCGCAACGGGGCCAAATGTGTGCTTCATCCAAGAGGCTAAACAAGGTAGCCGACAAAATAATGGCCGGACTTTATATCAAACGTGCCGCCCGAACTTATGCAAGTACCAGTGACCACCCGACCTGCGTGGTCAGTGATGTGGCGGGGGTGGTTCTGGTT
>NW_008760929.1:0-655 GCF_000715545.1 Opisthorchis viverrini | reverse complement strand
ATTAAATAAGGTTTATACTCTAAGTGTATAGATGGCATATTTTGATCGATAATGCAATCATGGTTTTGCTTCGCTTCCAATGGAATAAAATTGACGGAACATGATCGAGACGAAATCCGTCCCTGCTTGAAAAATACAAATAAATTAACGAACCAGCCCTTATGGTGATCATATATGCGGTGAGTGAATCTCTCATAAACTTAATTGGACATTTGGTAAGACGGGAGTTAAAACTGCCGTTCTTGAAATTTTCAAGGACGGGTTGACAGAAAAGATACCAAAATTGCTAATCTGGAGTAACCCATATAGCTATTCAAAAGAGGTCATGACTTTCCGTTGCAAACCATATGCGCCCATGGTGTGATGGCTTGGATACAACCGTAGCCCATAAATCTTGATGTAACGCCACATGCGTTGTGCTAGCTGACTGCCAAACACAAAATGTGTGTGCGGACAGACTGGCAGTCCTCCGCATAACTCATATGGTCTTCATCTGATCGCAAACGTTTTTCACCGTTAATCGTCTTTCAGCAGAGGTCCGTGGTCGGACGAGAAAACCGTGGGTCTTAAATTTTGTTTTGTTTTCACTGACAGATTTTTTTGAAATGAATATTAATGGTCGTCTCGGTTCTGACTGTCTTACCCTTTTATTCGT
>NW_008760928.1:0-655 GCF_000715545.1 Opisthorchis viverrini | reverse complement strand
GTACTTCCATTGAAGAATGTGTCCAGCGTGACCTATAAAATGAAAAGTCTAAAAGGGAATTTTTACTCTATCGGGTGGCCATCCTCGCTATTCCATTCCCAAACCGGATACAATCGATCTCAGCAGTACCGACCTCAGCCCCATTACATGATAAATCAGTTTTCATGTGACAGACTACTGCTGACACGCTGATAGGTTAAAAAGTCGAGCAGGAAAAAACAAAATAACTAAGGTATTCAGTGGCTTGTGACCACTGGCCGGAAACATTTCTCTATTCGCCTACTATTGGTTACTCAAAAGAAATTCAGTAGTATGAAAAATCATGAAAAAGACCGCATTACTTAGAATGAAAGTCAGCCCCTCAGTTACTGAAGCATACGATTCAAATTTCTATGTAATCCCTCAGTGTAATAAACCCAACTATCGAAATGTAACCATACGCCTGCGTGGACCAATAGGAGTGTACTCCCTTCACAGCCGGCATGATCATGTTGCAATCGAAAGAACTAGAATCCCAATGTCTTCCTAGTGTGTTCTGGTTGTCCTGTGAAAACAGACCCTTTAAGCAGTTACCCACGCAGAACCTCCTTACACTACCAACAATCGAGATCTCGGAGTGGCTCAGTGGTTGAGATGGAAAACTTACTGCTCAGAT
>NW_008760927.1:0-655 GCF_000715545.1 Opisthorchis viverrini | reverse complement strand
ATTATTCTTGAGGCATTAACTACAATAATCCAAACTTTTCCCTCTACGAAATCACCACCCAGACTGGTTAAATTGAGAGAGGCATTAAATTATGACAAGCGGTAAATGGTGAGGTGATTCCTATCCTAGAAAGGTTAAGCTGGAGAGCGGCTCTGAGACATTGCAATGTCTACTTCTTAAATGTCTGAACAACGTTCTGGATATCCAAAGTAACCAAAACGTCGGGTTATAACATCTTATTCCGTCATGCTGTGCTTTATGTTTGAACACTCCTCAGTATACACCACAAAGCGCCCAATTTCCCAAAAGTTCGATAGTTAATCAAATCGAATGTGGGTAACGATCATACTTGAGTCATGTTCACCTGAATTCCTGGCTTTCGCACTTATAGTGACGATTGCCAGTAGCTTAGACGCTTCCTTACAATGTCGTGATTAGTATTCGATTAGCGTGTATCGATCGGAGTTGTAAAACAAGTACGATTATATCAACTTGCTGGTCATATGCGTTATAATACCATTATAGTACAGGCAAACGCTGTTTGTACGCTTAGTTGATTTATCCACACTTGTGAAGCAGAACGAAATAAGAGTGCGTCACACACCGTGAACTGTTTACGCTGTCATATCAGTCGTTCGGTATAAAGGGGGAAACA
>NW_008760926.1:0-655 GCF_000715545.1 Opisthorchis viverrini | reverse complement strand
ACACATTAAAAGTCCTTGCCTTTATGATAAAAATTTCTCAAGCTGGTTGCTTCGGCACAGTAAAGAACTGTTGATGTTTTCAGAGTGTCCTTATTCCATCCGACCCCTTTCACGTGCATGTAGAGGGATTTGTGATTGTGCCATCCAACTCTGACATGGAATTATGAAGGTGTCACATCCTATCATTATCAAACTGCTCAACCAGTTAAAAGAACTAAAACGGCGACCGACTTATTAAGGCACCGATATTCGTCACACTGGAGTGTCTGCCGCATAGAGGACTCCGTCAGTGGAACCATACAAGGCCAAATGTTCTACAGCGGCTTTGTTGTGGATCGTTGGCCATAGACAGCAGAAATGAAACCAGCTTCCTCTCCTACAGAAGTCAGCTACCATGAGTTTTCCGGATGCTTCTCACGTGACGGTGCACACCACATTCGAATCAGGATCTACATTCAATACACAAATAAATATGTCATTTCGACATCGAACTGTATGGGTTAAGGTTCAGTTGGCTTACGTTTAACAACGATTGACGCAGGCCATCCGTTTCTATTGGATTTGAAACTGCGCCCTGGCAAATAGGAGTTAATCGGGTAGACTTTAGGTTACAGCGTAATTACCTGACAATGTTATACAATAGGACGTCCTTTGT
>NW_008760925.1:0-655 GCF_000715545.1 Opisthorchis viverrini | reverse complement strand
ACTGATGCCCCTTTAATGTAGAGACCAGGTACTAGGCTATCGAACGGATCCATGTGTTAACTGTATGTCTCACGGGCACAATTCTTGACTGAAAGGCCCAAGGTAGGATACCTAAAACAAACCCGTTTTCATTTAATTTGCTCTAAATACCGTGGCTTTACCAAACAGAACCCGCTATGCCAAGTCCACATTCGTACACTGTCAAATCCTTCAACAGCTTGTTCCTTCGGACACCATATTAGCACTTCATGTCAAAGTATGTTTTTTTACGGCAAACAGGTGCATGACTTCGAAACATCTCAATACTGCACCCTCTAGATTCCAGATGATTCTGAATCAGCGATCGGGGCAGTGTTGGGACTTGGTCCCACTAAACAGTCATCTTCCTGCTTTTGGTACTCAAGCTTACGCAAGAGCAACGCAACTTGGGAAAATAAGGGACATCTGCTGGTAGCATCGACGTTTGCCTCAACAGAAATGGGCGTTAGAGCAGGAAAAATGCCTTCTTCGGGGGTTGGTTCTGCTTACGAAAAGCCTTGATATCTTGACATACCTAGGGCAGCCAATCGGACGAGTCGTCGAGAAGCTTGTGTATGAGTGCTTGTCACACAGACAGCTCGCGGTAACGCCTTCAGCTGTGCGCTGACGATCAAAT
>NW_008760924.1:0-656 GCF_000715545.1 Opisthorchis viverrini | reverse complement strand
GACACATCGAAATGTGCAAAGATTTACTCGGTTTTGGTCTGACAGTTATTGGTTCGTTCGCCTGCGTTTGCCTATTTAAACCCTGACATGATGCTCCACAAACAACACGCTGATGTCAGTGTGGGTGAGCAACCTTTTCCAAGGAATCAGATTGCGAAAACAAAGCCTGACATACGGGAGCAGATCAGGGTATGCAAATAAACACTGACAATGAGTTCAAGTAGAACGTAAGGTTGCCGGAACCTCGGGCACTGCGCCTATCCAATGAGCCCCAAAAAGGGCGAAACCGGTNGTGGGCTGTCGAAGAGTTTTCACCAACCTTATGAGTAGTTTCCTTTATGACTGACAATGGAACGTGAGGCAACGAGTTCAAGGGCGGGAGGCCGGTCACACGAACATGAACCGAAAGTGTCTGCGTGTTTGTGCTTTTTTCACACTAGCCGTGAAATGGATTTCACCTTCAGATCAAGTTGCCTAACTCCAGAGAGTTTGTATATAGGACATTTGGAGACAAAAGTCGCGAAGTGAAGCAATAACACCAGTCGAATTCGGTCTTCCATGAAATATATAAGAAATTTAGTGGGTGCTTCTTTGAACAAAATAAGGTTTGTGTAAATATTACTGGAAATCTCAGCTTGTTCTCCTCAGGCCATGAT
>NW_008760923.1:0-656 GCF_000715545.1 Opisthorchis viverrini | reverse complement strand
TCCCTACGAAAAGTGATGACTGACAAGGATGTCACTCTCTCCATTTGTGTTCAACTTCGTCATTGATGAACTAATGAGGCGGACACTGGACGGTCTTCCAAACCCCCGGTGTTCAAATTGTTGCTGGTGTGAGCCTTGTCGATTTGGATTACGCAGATGACAATGCCCTCATCTTCGAAGACTAAAGCGAAGCACGAACCCTGCTGAATAAACTGACCACCGTCATACCATCTTTTGGCATACACCTCTCACCTTCAAAGTGCAAAGTCATGCTTCAGAACGTGTCATCTGTGAACATATCCCTTATAATTCAAGGAGAATCACTGGAGATTGTGGAAAACTTTACATACATCGGTAATTATATTAGCTCTGACGGAAGTGTGTCTGATGAAGTACGTGCAGGAATTTCAAAGGCTCGAATCACGTTTTCTATTTTGCGTCACCTTTGGCGTCAAAATGGTATCTCACTAGATCTTCCGGGTCGTGTGTACCAGGCTATAGGAAGGGCTGTGTTGCTGTATGGGGTGCGAGACATGGCTTCTGCGGACAGATGATTTGAAGCGTTGCAAGAAATGGCGGATAATCGGTGTCAGTGGCGTTCGTGCCACCAGTTCCTTTCCAGATGGCCTGGTTGAGCGGTTGGAGGTGTAGACACC
>NW_008760922.1:0-656 GCF_000715545.1 Opisthorchis viverrini | reverse complement strand
CCTTATGAGTAGTACATTACAAATAAACTGGATCACTTATTATGACCAGGCATTATTAACAAGGCAAAGTGTATGTCAGTAATTGAGTCAATTTTTACGTTGTCCTGTAGTTGAGCGTGTGGGACAGTATTTTGACCGGTTTAACAAGAAAGCATGGTATATTATGGATTTCGAGGATTCAGCTGACCTCAAATTTCCCTTTACTGCACTCGGCAATAGAGACCAAAATCTGTCACAGACAAAATAGCATCCTGCAAAAAAACCACAACCAAGAATTGTATGATGTTTTTTCTCAAGTCAGTCATCGATAAACTGTTATCAGCCTGATTCTTTATAGTAGTTGGCCACTATATAATACCATATAAAAGTTGCCAGAGAGTAATAAACCTGAATGATAGTAATCCATCCTTGCAGATAGAAATAGCCACACCTGTAACTCATTTTTAGCCAGCTCTGCATTGCACAAAACAGCAAGTTATGTTTGTGTTGGTCGCTAAAATTCAGAAGATCCGGACCAACTGGTGTTGATGTAACTTCAAAGAAACCCTACATGATAGCCCATCATTGTGTGTCCTATAACCAGGAATATGGCACAATTGTTATCACGGATGTGACACTTTCGCACTAAACCGGATGTTTACGGAGTCGCTGTGAAT
>NW_008760921.1:0-656 GCF_000715545.1 Opisthorchis viverrini | reverse complement strand
ATACCATACATGTGGTCGCGATCAACTGCTTGTCTAGTAGACAAACCTGTTTAAATGCGCGGGTTTTCCAGCTTGTAGGGAGCTAGCCAATCAACCGCTGATTTGTGAGTGAATCGCATGCCCTCCAGACAGGGGTTGCCCAAAACCCAAACCCAAAAGTGCACGCCGAAGGTCAGTCCAATAGCCCGGATTTTCATGAGCCTAAGGCTTAGTACACAAGATCAAGGCTCCCATGCAAGCTTTCCGCGTCGGGTTCATTTCTGAGCCGATCCTTATTCGGCATGCGAGATTTTATATACACAGTTGTGTGGGAAAACATTTGCGGTGAAATGTAGCATTTCTCTGCCCATGTGCTCGGAATGATATAAATGTACGTGAGCTACGTTCATTTAGCTGTCCGCTATTGTCGACGCGGATTACATCTCATCAGTTAACCGGGCATCCTGGCCCTCTAGTCACCTGTTAATCGAGCCAGTCATCTAGCTTCTCATTCCTGCATTGCGCGAGCAACGGAAGTCTCATTGAACATTTTCAACTGCGATTTGTGAGCTTCTTGATCTAGGATTGTGGTGTAATAATATTCTCAGCCTTAAATAGCAGGAAGCCTGCTATTTTTCACTTTTTAATAGAGAACTCTGATGCCAGTTAAGAGGACC
>NW_008760920.1:0-656 GCF_000715545.1 Opisthorchis viverrini | reverse complement strand
TTGTCGGGGTACGGAGTGTTAATAGGCCGCAAATGTGCTTTCAATAAATGGTGGGAAGATAAAATTGCTTTCGATATCGTCATTTCAAATCGTTACCAGTAAATGATACCAATAAATATTCATAACTCTTTAGCCGTCTGTTTTTCACCTGAATGGGCATAATGATTCAGGTGAACTGCTGTGGAAGATCGGGACTAGTTTGCAAATTGTTCACGGAGCACCTAGGCTCCTGTTCTGTGTGTAACATAACAGGGTTCAAAACGCAGACACTTATGTTAGCAGGTCGTCAGCAGTTGACAAAGTTCTACTCCTGGCAAACTTGGCTGATCTCTAGCTATCCCTGCACTTATGAATCATATCAGTTGTAGATAAATACAAATCTACTGTTAGGTATGATTTTCTTAAAGATCAACCCAGGCCACGTAATAGAAGTTTATGTCGTGAAGTATGAATGTAACGCACTCGTAGTCATCCCAAATGCGATGAGATACGCAGGAAGCTTAGTTTCAGGGCTGCTACTGGAACGGTCAACCATATATGAAACCTGGAGTAGTTTTCCTGAGTTTTTGAACACAAAAAACTCGCTCCACCGTTTGACCTGTCTCACATTTCCAGGCGATGCGTACTCCATTTCCTGTTATCCTGTGGCCGCAGGC
>NW_008760919.1:0-656 GCF_000715545.1 Opisthorchis viverrini | reverse complement strand
AAAAAAAACAATGGTGCTCACCGGCCAACACCTCGGTAGAATCCACAATGGTTCTTACCTGAGTAGCAATCAGGTCACCGGGGTGTCCTATTTCACAGTTTCGTTGCATCGGCCTACAGCATTTCAGCCACGTGCCGTTCGCGCGCACACAGCGGGATGCCTAGCAGATCATTATCTTAACTGAGATGGTCACAACGAATAGTCACTGTAAATAAGATTAGCTGACTAAAATAGCAGGATGTGGGCAGGCGGCACATTGCAGAAACTTCATGTGATCGGTTGGAATTCGGCCTGTGAAAAAAAGTACTATGACATGCATCACAAAATCCTAACATCTATCAAATACTAATCATCATCATAATTATTCTCAGCTGTAAGAACTGCGTACTCGTCGTACACCGGTTGTAGCTGCCACAGTTTCGTTCACCGACGATTGGGGGGGGAGGTTGCTGCTCATTGCACGCGCGAGCTGGTAAAATGGTGCATACATCCAGCACTATCAGTGGGTTGTCAAGATGGGGTTTGGGGTTGGAAAAGAAGCTGTGCAATGAAGGCAATAGCTTTGATGCACGGGCTCCATTGAGGGCGCGACTGGGCCATGTCTGACAATGTACCTAGCCATTGAAATGAACCGTCTCGGGGTCCCCATCCAGGAA
>NW_008760918.1:0-656 GCF_000715545.1 Opisthorchis viverrini | reverse complement strand
ATCTTAGTTCAACCGCTTCATCACAGAAAGCAGTCACCCAGCGAAATAAACATTTTGCAAAGCTGAATGCTAAAATTTAACGTAGAGGACTGTTTGCATGCAATCATTTGGAATATGCTAACGTCTGACTCTCACAGACAATTAATTGTCTTTCTCTACGCTAATTTTGTAATGAAACCCAAACAATTATTCATTGCTAGTTACAGAGAGGAGCAGGTGGAATCTTGTTGCATATTATTGTCTGTTCCTAAGCAACCTATTGAGGCAGTGCACACGTAAAACCAAGTTAATGTCAAACTTTTGCGTGAATGTTCAGCATGACTAGGAAGAATGTATGGCTAATGTTTCCTCTCGCGTGATTTGGTTATGTAAATGAATGCAAGCGTTTTATTTCCAGAGCGGAAAATTAAGGGTTGCTTCATTATGCATGCTTTTAGACCTATGAATATGTCTCATCATTTTATTTGCTTCACTTTCACAAATTCAGCTTCAGCGATCTTTAGCTCAACGATTTTGTTAATAATGTGCACATAATATAGTTGAAATAACACAAAATAAATGGATATAAGGACATGGACTGCTGACAGAATTGTTGACAGAATTGTAATACGCTGATCCACCTTATTCAATGCCCGTGGATTTAAGCACAGATAGAA
>NW_008760917.1:0-656 GCF_000715545.1 Opisthorchis viverrini | reverse complement strand
TAGAAGGACCAGGCTAGGGTGGTAGGCTAAGGGCTCTGGGCCGAGACAAACGCTCTTTTCTGAGCCTAATTCAGAGTGGGGGAAACCCAAGGGTGGACAGAATTTGAAATGACAGAAGAGAGTAAAGGATGAGGCCCACGTGACCTTCTCTGTAGACAATACGGCAGTAACCGATGCCATTGGCGTTGATGCTGTCAGTTCCCCTGATGATTGTCTGCGTTTTGCAGATGTAGACACCTCGGACGTTTGTTGTAGGCTAGATCTGGGCCCCCCTCTCTGCTCAATTTCTACCTTCTTTCCATTATTCTTTTCATTATTCAAATAATCTGACATAGCTGTACGGCAGTGATACACCAGTGTTCTCATTTGATTTTACTATCAATGGTGATGTTGATGGGAACTAAAGGAACTCTATACCGGTCGAACTCGGATGAAGCGAGATTACTTTGGATTGCGGACAAACGCAGGTAGATTCTTTGGCAAAAAAGCCATCTGGCTAAAGAGCCATTTATCTGTTACTTAAAAATGGTGAGTCAGTTGAATTCACGACTCCGGAGAGAACTAATCTGACCAAGTCATACGATTGTCTTTTATGTAAAGCGTTTTGTCTGTATCATTATATGGATAATATTCACGTTACCAGTCTGACAACATAG
>NW_008760916.1:0-656 GCF_000715545.1 Opisthorchis viverrini | reverse complement strand
ACAGACAAAGGGATATGTTTTGTCTAATTACGGTTCGACAGGTGGACAATGAGGGCGAAAATTCGGAGGTGCGGATATTATAAGGAAAGAGGAAACAGTACTTTGGGCTGAAGTCGCCTATGTAAGGCCGTCGGTAGGTTAGTCGATTCAGAAGGCGCAGGTTTAACCTAATGCGCCTGAGCCATAAGGGATCCATCACAAGTGACAACCAATAAAAATGATGATGTTTTTCCTAGCTGGTGCATGGCATATCGTCAGGCTTGATCATAACAGTACAATCTGTACAAAGGCTTGACTGATGATATTTGTGGGTAATAAGGATTGCGTGGAAGCGGAGCAGTCACACAAATGGTGAGGCCTATCCGAAGTAGAGGCATTATTGTTTAAAGTGGAGCAATTCAAACCTGGTGGACATCGAGGGCAAAGAAGCATAGTTATTGGGGAACACAGTCTTCCGGAACATATCAATCTGAAACAGGATTAGATTGATACGATTTGAAGATAGCGAGCTACCACACAATTGTGGGACGCAGGCTAAGGCATCTGGCCTGGTTCGTGATTAAAGACTGCAGAAAGGATCTGGTGGAAGAGCAGCGTTTTAGTGCTATAGCCAGCCAACTTGAACTTGCAATTGAAACTTGACTGTTCCCGCTTAC
>NW_008760915.1:0-656 GCF_000715545.1 Opisthorchis viverrini | reverse complement strand
ACATCCAAACTCGGGATATTATCGCGAATGTATCATTCTCCGGTCTTTGTGCAGCACACACAGTCCAAACGTATTCGAAAAGAAAGATCAATATGTCACTCCGCTCCGATTTTGTTAGGGCGAACTTCACTCGTAACTTTGTGCACGTTCTGTAGAAACAAGTATATTTCGACTTTGTTGATGAAGCTTAGCTTCATGGGATACTTCTGGCATTCTTCATCTGACGCGGAAATAACTAGTGATGTGAACGGGAGACTGACTTACTATTAGCTCAATACACAGGTTCCATACAACCAGAAACCAAAGTATTTTAACGATGATCCGCATTGGTCGGCAACCGGTTTGAATCCTGCGCCAGGGACTATGAGATTCAAGATCCGCCGAATTAACCCAAGCGAAACACATCTAGCATGGAAATCTCGGGATTGGATCCCATAAAATCCGATGTGTCCAGGTCTAGAGTCGAAACTAGCGAAAGAAAAAATGTCAGCTCACGGCGTTACTTACATGACAACAAAGCGCATGCGATTTCAAGCTTGTTATTTTATGATCCACTGAAGGTGAGCAAATACTATTGTATGTTGATGGGCACACATATCGAGGCGATAGTTGAGTGAGTCCTCAGAAACTTTTCAGAGAAGCTTGATAGTTAGTCG
>NW_008760914.1:0-656 GCF_000715545.1 Opisthorchis viverrini | reverse complement strand
TGTTTTCATAATTAACAGACAAACTCGGTGAAACTTACTGGTCATTTACCTTCTCGTGGGTTGTATTCTTGTAGTCAGTTAAAAGGTTACTATCAGTAGAACTCTCAGGGGATGGACACTTTGAAAGCTGTCAGTAGCTTCTTATCCGGGAAATTCGATTCTTGATCACATCCATTACCTCGGACATGGCATTTTCCTGCGGTGTATCGCAGTGTACATCTCCATGGAAAATGGATTCTTAGGTACGTTTTCAGTATGCTATGGCACGTGTTTATAATATTCTTGTGCCACAAGGACGTTTACACAGTTACTATGCAGAAGCCGCCTCCGAATACATTCACAGTAAGTTTTTCCACCTCTCCTTCCAAAAATATGCAATCTGGCTTCAACTCTTATTATCAAGGAATCTTCACAGATGCATTTATATGAACTTTAAAGAGAATAAATCAACAAACCTTTGGAAGGTTACAAATGATTTTCTGTAGACGGTTCTGCTCGGAGTTAACAGGCCTTGCACATGTATAAGCACATAGATGAATTACACATCACAAACTCTAAAAATCTATAAAAAAAACTCCAGATTCATTACAGTTTCATTTTGCTGACTTGGAACCTTTTTTTAAAAACAGTTTCGCGCCAACAAGGAGGCACACTAA
>NW_008760913.1:0-656 GCF_000715545.1 Opisthorchis viverrini | reverse complement strand
AACTTTATCAATTCAGTGGTGACTTCGACTAGAATATGATACTACTGTACGCCAGAACACTCAGAATTAATGTCTTCATTGAAAATAATTGGCAATGCGCATCAAACTAATCTTCAAGAGAATCCAATGTTGCAAATTCCTGGCGCCCCTATGCAGTATAATTCTGATCTGTTGATCAACTTTCCAGTTGATCCCCCAGTTGATCAGCCACTGGTCTTCTAGGAGGTTGCTAATTTGGTTCTTTTCGAAACATTGTTCTTTGTGAGCTTTATTAATGGAGTGACTAGATGTGTGGAGCCAAGGGACACGGATACCTTCAAATCCTAGAGCTGAGTAGTTTTTCTGTGTACGCAGAATGCCAGCGTCGTGAATAAAAATTCTTGTTCGTGTGCGTACTCCGGCAAGGTTATGAGTACGATCATACACATACTAGTTTATTAACGTCACTGTAGTTAGGATCACCCTAGCGTGAATATCTCTGTAAGTAGTCCCTCCGCGAAAGTAACTAGTTTTTCTTGCCCGTCAGCTGACGTTTGGCTCCCTCCCCAGGTGAGAAGATTGCTCCCTGCTTTACAGTGACCACCCAAGAAGCGTGACGTCATCCAGACCAAAAGATTTCACGGGGACCTCAAAAAACTTTCGCGGCACTTTTGAAT
>NW_008760912.1:0-656 GCF_000715545.1 Opisthorchis viverrini | reverse complement strand
AGACGAAAAAGTCGCACAGAAGGGAACATATATCTACGTATGTCCCACTGTGGGAATGTCACCTCAAAGAGATGATTTATCATTGCAATACACCTCAAGCGAGCATAAAATACTGACCTCCATCTGCAAGTGATCCCACCCCCTAAGCAAGCTTTTCGCGTGCAAACACGGTATTGCTACACTGTGGATATTGTCAGTTGGTCTGACTAAAACCCCGAAGCGTACAAGCGATTTCTGTCGTAGGCGTTGAATACAAATAAGGGGTTGCCAAATCCGAGGTCTTTTGTCCTGGTCGGATACTCTCATTTGCTTGGAACACATTGATACAGTTAGCCTGTACATTGCAAACAGTGAGTGTTTTATGCGTCCGTCTCTCTAGATGGGAACTAGTGGAACTCGTGGATTCGAGCAGAAGATCAGTGACGGTTACCAATCTGCAACCAGGCAAAATGTATGAATTCAGAGTTGCCGCCAGAAATTCACTGGGAGTGGGCGAAGCCATATACATGGATGACCCAGTCTTGGTTCGTTTTGGTGAGTCTTTCAGCTTGCAGATGCGTAGTCTGAGGTATAAAATGTGACGATTAAAACTTTTGTGAACGTGTTGATAAAGCGCTTTTCAAATTGCAGATCAACACCATCTTCATTTGATAGAC
>NW_008760911.1:0-656 GCF_000715545.1 Opisthorchis viverrini | reverse complement strand
TTATGTCGTCTTCTCTCTTTTCATTCCTCCTTCAATTTGTTGTCCATATGCTGATGGAGTAAATTCTTGCCTTTAACACCTGTGGAATTCAGACGCTCCTAGGATTTCTGAGGTCTCTAATTGGATCGAATCCAACAAGTGTCCAAACTATTTGATTATTCTCCTGACTCAGCTGCATACACACACGGATCACGACCGCTTACCAGGATACGTGGGTGCTCGCTAATATTAGTTTTAGTGCGGTTCCTTTTGACAAGTTCTCTAGGGAAATTTCGAGAAGAGAGGTCTTTTTCATGATGCACACCAAAGGCCCAACGGACTGTGGTCATGAATCAACCAGAGATGCCTAGATGCCCCCTTACATCAGGCTAAAAGTTTGGACATCATTGTGGTCGATGATGACATGAACGTGCAAGCAGGTAGGCTTGGAGCTCCCGAGACTGTCGTGGTGCATGTCTTGGCTTGAACAGGAGGCACACGGACAACAGGGAGCGCTTATTGCGTTTGTTGCCGATCATGAACTAAGTCTGGACGATGGCAACTTCCGGTGTGTTGGAGATCACAGAGTGCCCACCAGCCAACCAGCTCCGCACCAAAATGTATTACACTGTCATCCGCTACCAATGGCCAGGATTGATCATTACCTTGCGTTTTTT
>NW_008760910.1:0-656 GCF_000715545.1 Opisthorchis viverrini | reverse complement strand
TATTCTGAGGCTGGCACTTCACATGTCAAGAGGGGACGGGCCACCGGAAGTGAATTTTCAAAGGTTCTTACCGATATATTCAGCGACTTCAAAATTCAGCTCACCTGATTGAGGGTCACCGGGAGGAGTACCGCTCAGAAGACAGCTTGAGAACCCGCATGACACCAGCAGGCCACGGAGAACGCAGGTTGGTCACCGCCACACTGGACTAGAGAAACAGTTCAACCGGCAACCTAAAGCACCCGCGCACTCCTTCGGCGAAGGCCGGTGTGTGTTGGTTCGTGAATACAGCGCCGGGCACGTCAAAATCCTCTAAGAGTTTCGAGTTGGCCTACGCGGCTGGTTACGGCACACAAAACAAGTCCGGTCAACGCATGTGGAGAAACCACGTAAAGGACAAAGTGTTTTCAAATATGTTTGATTTCGCCCCCAGCCTAGAATCATCAAATATTTAGCCAATGTTTCGTCAAAGGACCGAAATGAGCATCGATTACAGCTTCGTCCAGGACAGACGAGACCGGCCAGGAGATGAGGCGAATGCAAGGGGAATGAGAGCTCTGAAGCCACCTCACTAAACATCATAGAATGAGTGGTCCACGGCTACACTGAGCAACAACATTCACTGGGTTGAGATCGAAAGCAGTCGAAGTGCACCG
>NW_008760909.1:0-656 GCF_000715545.1 Opisthorchis viverrini | reverse complement strand
TGATGATGATGATGATATGCCACGACGATAAGGCCCAATTTGTTGTGTCGTTTTGGGTGAGCTATATCAAGGTAGAACAATGATTCGACGTTTGGTGGGCGTCAAATTCTAGGTAATGTACTGGTCGTAAACGAGCCTAGCGGACGTGGGAACAAAGCGGGGAGAATTAACACGCGACACCGTTCTACATAATGAGAGCATGAGAAAAATATTGACAATCGGTATGGTTTCGGACTTGTAATAATAGTTCATTAAGCAAACAAATTGGAACAAGACGAAACTTCATCCCACCCAAAGTCAGTTGAATCGGAGTTTCAAGTTAGCTAAGGAACTCACTGGTTAAAGCCCTGAATTACCGACCATATTTTGAAAAATTCCCCGGCTTCTCGAGTAGTCTTGTCCAGGCTTGGGCAACTACATGACTGCTCAGCAGTCGTGCTTCCCTCGAGGAATATGTCGCTTGCCTACCAAAATAGTGCTGCAGCTGAAATACTACTATTATTATCATCTTTCCAATGTAAAATCGGCTGTTTTATCAACTTGAAATTCAGTAGATTACCTTCAACTCTAATGTGATTGAACGGGTGAACGTAAGTAAAGGCCACACCGGGAATTGATGAGTGCAATTTTTACACCAAGTCACGGAAATCAAAGCA
>NW_008760908.1:0-656 GCF_000715545.1 Opisthorchis viverrini | reverse complement strand
TCCTGAACAGCAGTAAATCATAAGACTCCCACTGACTGCAGACTTACCACAGTTTTTACTGCTTGCTGGAAAACAAACGGTGATTCGCTTTATCAGGTCAACTGTTTGTTTAGCAAATACCAATAATTCACCCTTCTTTGCATCAATCGAGAAACGACTTGTCAACTTGTGGTTCTAAGTCTGTGATGAGGTTTTGTTTTAACTGTTCGTAATGGAGCTATTACCACAAAAGCTCAAATTATTTGTTCTTGGTGAGTTCATTTCCAAACGTCTCAATATTATCACATGCGCGCAACAACCCTTTGAGGGTCTCCAAATTTTCTATCCACCCATATTTCACTCTGATTTTCCCCTTTCTGCTTTGCAGTATTTGTGGCAACTCTACATCCGTCAATCTGTATTCACTCCGATTCACAATGAAGTTCAGACATGAGAAACGAGAACGATGAAGTCGTCTGCGTTCAGAAGCATGCTTCAATTTGAGTAGTGTCCAGAATCAAAATAATATTCAAGGTTTACAGAACGTCGCCCCTCTGCCAAGTGACATTAAATGATGCGTAGCAGTGGAGCAGGAGTCGTATCAGGCCTCCGGAAACCAATTTCGAACTTGAGCGCGCTCATTGAGTAGTTCGACAAATCCTTAATTGGCAATCTAC
>NW_008760907.1:0-656 GCF_000715545.1 Opisthorchis viverrini | reverse complement strand
CAAACTACATTCATATAAGACCAAAGGTTCAAACTGTCCGCTTGTCAAGTAGACAATCAGGTGCCTTAAACATACGAATCCCGTAGGCGTCTGCTGAATAACACGAACCGAACGTTGGTTTTCCGATTCTATGCGATGGTTTGACCTACTGCACTCAAATGTGGTATGCACAGGTGAAAGTCGTTCAGCCACACTGTTGATTTTCTTCGGTATCCCATTGTCTTCAATTCATCTAGATTCACTCGCTATCTTGTGGCCCTTTCCACCATCCGTCAGTTCAGTCGGAGTTTCTGAAAACTGACGACTATTATAAACAAAAGATGCATCTCAATAATTTGATGACGAAACAACTGCGTGCGCTTGAAACACCACTGGTGAATGGACAGCTGAGTGCCAACATTGGTCCGGTCATTTGGTTCGGAGAATCGGTTTCACAGTGCTTGGTCAGTACCAGACTGTGTAGGTTCGGTCACGGTTTACTTTTGGTTACCTTATGTTTATGTGACCCGTCATCGCGTCCACATTGCTCAAAAGTGTCCTCCCAAAAATCTTGACAGTGAGTTGAAATCGATCACTCAAGGCTAAAATACGGGCACCCGAAAATTGCAATAAAAAGCTTTGAATATATTTTACTCTGATATTTAGTTGAAAAAAAA
>NW_008760906.1:0-657 GCF_000715545.1 Opisthorchis viverrini | reverse complement strand
CCCATTTTGTGGTAATGTACCATAAAGTCTGAGCTCAAAAAATTACGACTTTAGCTAGTTTTCTGCACGGAAAATGTTAGAAAGTCGAACACTTCCATCTAAGTGTTATTGTTTCCTGTCCCGTGCACAACAACCACTAAACTTGTCGTCATAAAATGCATTAACTTTATTTACACGTAAACGTTTACCTGCTACAGTAAGACAGTTGGTTGCCTTATTGTTCGAAATTCGGTTCGTTGTGAAGTCAAACAGGTCACCTGTGAGATGCTGATGTTTCTTCTCCATCATATAGCGCTCTATTTTGAGTGAAAACACCGACATGTCTCCGTGATTTGTCAGAAGTACACAGTCATAGAGCCTCTTAGATATGTAGCACCTCGGAGAACGTTTCATAAGCTTTAAGGAGATAGAAATACACGTTTTTAACTGTCAAATGTTTCCAACACATTTTAACTTTTAATCAATATCTGTGAATATGTATAGAATATTGGTCTCTTTATCAAGATGAAGGAACTTTGAAACACGTAGATTTTAGATTCCGGGCCATCCGAATGTATCCCTTAGCGGGTTTGAGGTCAGTTTCATTTTGCACAAATACAGCGATCGCGATGTGTTTGTCATCATCCGGGAATAATTTTTTAGTGTTCAATTTAACCA
>NW_008760905.1:0-657 GCF_000715545.1 Opisthorchis viverrini | reverse complement strand
AAAAAAGTGGTTGTTCGAAGAACCGTATTATCTACTGGGTATGAATACGTTTGTATGCTGGAGATTTTGTCCCAAAAGGTTATCTACCATCGCTGATGACTTCCACTCTGCTAGTCCTAGACTAACCACTGATTACCAGGGTTTTGGGTAGATTATTGTTTTCTTTGGTCTGTGTAGTGCGGAACGGTTAAATCGGCCTTCGTATGAAAGTAATGGGAAAAACTGTATGATTAATTCCCACTAGGTCCTCATGCTTAAATCGGTTGTATTATATCATACACATGTGTTCAGGGAACAATTATCCGGATAATATACGAGATATTGCAGTAAATTGCCTGAACGGAGCATGCTACGTTGCGGAATTGTCCCCGACTTCGAAATGAAATGAAATGAGGTGACCCAAGTGCAGCACCGCGTATTTTCACCCCCAAGAGGAAGCAGGGGGTTGCATCTATTTGCAGTCCATTATTCTTCTAGTTCGTTCTGTGTTCGAGACAACTACAAGTACCTGCAGCAACGGTTCGGATGTAACCGTGCTATGGTTTTTTTTTGCTTTCTTCACCCACATCCACTTCTGTTTTGTACGTTTGAGAATGTTTTAAAACTTGATAGTAACTTCCCATGGATCTTCCTAAGACCGGTGATTCTCTCCATCTC
>NW_008760904.1:0-657 GCF_000715545.1 Opisthorchis viverrini | reverse complement strand
GAAAACCCCCAGTCATCGCGACCTACTCATGCTGTATCATCTTACTTTTGTCACACAGATGCAGACAGCCTAATCTGTACGTCCCCAATGCTTCGCATTGGGTAGAGCGCCAATTCATAAGACCATTTCGCTAAAATCTCGCTCCGCATGAGATTACTCATCACGAAAGGAAGGTATACTTATCTACAGCTGCAAGAAACTGGAAAAATTAGCTTGTTTATGAGCCCAAAACCGTGACTGCTTTCTGGTGCCAACCCTCAAGGATAGATCTGTATCTTTTGTCCATCATTCCTCAGTGCGTGGAAAATTCACTTATGTTGTGGGGGAATGAAAAGTCAAATCCCTGCAGACAACCTGTGCACCGGATGCACATTTGGGCTAGCTACTAGAAAACGATGCGCACATACTGACGCGATTCTGTACAGTAAACGCCCCTCCGACCTTAACCAACGAGGAGCCGAAGGCGTTCTTTTGACTCCTCTTGGACAAAGTGATTATTCAACGCCTGAATCTAACTACACATCGTACGCCTACTACTCAGAGAAAGATTGGCAAAGGGACCAGCACGATTAGGCTACACAATTGTCCGGATTTAGTTCGAGGTAGTATGCGAGAATTCCTGTATAGCGACCCAAGAGAACTCGTGGAGAAACCCGG
>NW_008760903.1:0-657 GCF_000715545.1 Opisthorchis viverrini | reverse complement strand
AGCCTGGATCAATGTCAGAAAGTGTCCCTTAAATAGCGCGCGGCCGTTGTAACGTATGCATCCGCACGCTATCGCTCGTTTGGAATAAAGCTGTTGTCTTTTTTCTGGCACGAGGCGCAGTTTCTGAAAGCAAACTCCAGTAGATAAGTACGAGTAGGATACATGCGTCACCTACCACAGATGTTTCAAGCAGCGTTGGCAGTTACAAAACGTCGTTATGTTGTTATGGCTAACTGCAATTCTTGAATGAACATGACTTGGTGACCTGTATGCTAGCACACAGCATGCAAACAAGTTTTTTGCGATTCAGCTAATGCCAGTCGATTAGTAAACATCGCTGTGTTTCTTCTTGAGAAGGCTTGAGACTGGCTGTTTCGTAAACTGAGAAGGGAGTTTTATCTGGGATTTTCTTTCCAAAGGATCATTGCAATGAAGAGAGCCATGTCGTCGAAGTTGCTCCGTCAGTTGGTACCGGGGGTACCAACCGTGTAAACCAGTTAAAAGTTAGCTTGCATCGATCAAACTCAGACGTAATATGCAAACTGCCATCGAATACTAATTCTCGTGTGTTATAGGGGCGCTGCAGGTTCTGGTCATACGATTGAGTGCGCCATTCGGTCGGGACTACTCACGCCTATGCAGAAAAACATCATCATC
>NW_008760902.1:0-657 GCF_000715545.1 Opisthorchis viverrini | reverse complement strand
GCTCTTGGTTTGGTCAGAGCTGGTTGCATTCGGAACCCTTAAAAGGGTGTTTCGTGACTGCGAGTCCTAGAACACACGACATGGCACGTAATCTAACGCTGGACACTATTCGGTCACATCTCTAACAACACGTATAACCACTCACTCAAGTTTTCAGCAAGAAAGAGAAACTCAGATTAATGTCAGCGTTTCAAGTTCAACATCAATCAGATCATCTGCTTTCTCAAACCGTATGGATTCACCCGATGACCCGAGTCGGATATGCGAACCAAGACGCACACTGGTACACCGACGAACTCCCTCGGAAAAGTCGATTGCGTAATAGGGTTGATGAAACAAACGTGAAGCTGAGCTTGCTCCAAAAACATGATATGACAAAATTGTGAGGAAATTTTTGAATCTAGGGGGACACAAACAACCGGGGGTTGTCCAAAGTTATAGGAATCACGCAAGGTCCACGCCAATCGTACATACTGAAAAATACCGTTTTACGCTCTAAAACAGATAGAATTTTCTACTACTGGATAAAGAAAGTCCTAGTATTTCCCATGGCACCTCAACAAGCTGTCCAGTTACTAATTGGCTGGGTGCCTTCGATCCAGCCACGATCAAAAACACCCCTGTGTGAATGTTGGTCCTCTACAGTATTACATCTAC
>NW_008760901.1:0-657 GCF_000715545.1 Opisthorchis viverrini | reverse complement strand
TGCGTGTATGTTTATTGGGCTCTGATTTGTACGGGTGGCAGCCGAAGCCACATGTGTTTTTCATGTATACAGCAAATTTCCTGCAACTACGGAGTCACTATAGTAACTTTAGACAGTGACTTCAGTGAGTTTATGTCCAGAAGTGTTACAGTGGTACGCATTTCAAATGCATGCGAACTGAAGCAATGCATGGATTCAAACGGAGAACGTGATTTTGTACATTGACCATTTTGGTGTCTGGTGGTGGGTGTTCATAGCCGACTTTTCACATTTCACACTCTCGTTCGTCTTTGAGAGGACTGACCATTGAATGTATAACCACCATTTTCATATTCATATCACATTTTGTTTAGGCACTTCACTTCCTGTCTTGGTGACATAATTCTCGTGAGTTCACATCAAACGGATAAAAACTGGACTCCTGTGCTCATCAGTAGTACATATTCTCGGCGATGTAGCAGTCCGAACCCTGGGCATCGTATTGGTGCAGAAGAATCGTTTTGGTTTATTTGCTATATGCATTTTTCGATCAATTAATTTATTTGTTCTGGCTCTGGAAACGACTAATCTATTTCCATGGTTAATTTTTTAGGAATACACGTCTGTCAAATTATCTGGAGTAGATGGTGGGCAGCATTCATTGGAACACGCGGAGCA
>NW_008760900.1:0-657 GCF_000715545.1 Opisthorchis viverrini | reverse complement strand
TATTCATTATCCTTGATTCGGTTTCACTGGGTGGACTACATATACGGCAGGGGCAAACCGCAGTGAAATGACTCCTGCACTGACTGTCTCTCTTTCCTTGCCCGAATCTCATTCGAACCCCATTTGCTCACCAGGCGATTTGATTATCTTCAACGTGATAGACAGGGCGAGTTCATGTGTATTTCCATGATTACCTAACACTGTCGAGGCCCATAGAACAAGGTACAGATACCAAACCAGAGCGCAAATAACTGTTTTGTAGTGAGAATGTTTCTTGTGGCAGTCATCAGAGGTTCTTCTGTTGTTTTACCCTATAGGCTGAAATCACTTCCTCCATAGGACTGGAAGCCTGATGCTTGGTCGAGGGACTACTGTACACCTAGCCATCTATCACTCTCCTACAGAAGTCTGACCGTCGCTATTAACGATTCAGCAGTAGCAGTAGCAGACTTGATGTGCGCTTTCGACGGGATGTGGCAAGTCCATTAGGCGAGCGACCTGGATCGATCGTTATTTCCACAAGCCCTCCATTGTGGCATATCCATGCTGCTCACGCCAGCGCCGTACAACGTGGCTGCGCTCCCACTTTTGGACATCACTCTGTCTGCCAGTATCGTGCTCGTCTAGACATAAGAACCCAGTAAACTGACAGCACTG
>NW_008760899.1:0-657 GCF_000715545.1 Opisthorchis viverrini | reverse complement strand
AAAAAACAGCGAATTTCACCGCTAGTGCTGGCGTAGGCGCTGTCGTTCGCACGATCAATGGCACAAGACAATCATGTCCATTATCTGGGGTATTTGCAAGGTCAGCAGAGCCAAGTGTTAGTCCTGGCGTTCGAACCCTAGAGGGCGCACGAACCTCGGTTGTTACCACACTGGAGAGTCCACGTACAGGACAGAGTCTCAGTTCGAAAACAACGTCGATGAGTTAGAATCACGGAAATTCAATTTTCGCAGAATTACCTATAAGTCCAATGTTCGCAGAATTAAGGAGACAGATGGAGTGCTGCGGCTAGGACTTAAGAAGTGAGACTATTGTCGTGTCGATCTTTCACAGACCTGATTTTCAGTCATCCATTTTCGACTATGTCTGGTTTTTATGCCAGATAAGTGCACGTACACGTACACACGCATCCAAACCTCTATCAGACTATGGGCGAAAATCGGCCTATCGAATCTATCCATCGATCGAAGCTAGTGTAAGTCGACTGATCGAAGTGACGGACAGACTGAATGGATATCCAGCTTCGGTGATTCTCTTTGTCGCTAGGTTGGATGAAAGTTCAAATCGGAATGAAATAAGAGGAACAAAGCGTTTCGGCTTGAGAGATCCAGATAAGTTGGTCGCTTGCGCAACCCAGA
>NW_008760898.1:0-657 GCF_000715545.1 Opisthorchis viverrini | reverse complement strand
CAAAAAGAGCGTTACTTTCTCCTTTGTAATAACTTATCTTGTTTCAAAACGTATAAGGGATTTAGGAACCATATACCAGTTTGCATAAAACTTTGAATCTGTACGATGCACGGAAGATTTAGATTTCCTTGAGTATTCATGCAACATTGGTCCCAAAATTAGTAGCCTTTTTCAGTGTCTTGAAAAAAACCACAGAATTTGATTTTAGAGACCTTTGTCCATCCGTTCTGATCTTTCTTTCAAGGTGTAATATGCTCTGTAGTAGAGGTGGGGGGCTCTCATTTTTTATCATTGTTACGCACCTCTATGCTAGGGTTGTCAAGGTTGCGTGTTTCGAGGTCCCTTTGACGCATTTGCTTTGCTTTTCTGTTATAGGTAGAAACTGCCTGTGGTTGTATTGAGCCGTGACAATTTCTCGACTGGTATTGAACGGAGGGTGGCAGAGGCCTGACATGCGTGGGATCTGTGCAGTGAAAAGGTAGGCCAAACAAAGATCTTGATGAAGTGAAGAAACATACCGCCGTTTCCTGCTCCGAACACTCAGATTGTATTGGAACGAAGTTGCGCCCTGGAAACACTGCAATGTCTCATTACATTGGAAGGAAATAAGAAGACTTGAGTGATGCTTTTATCATGACACTGACCCGGGTTTCACCA
>NW_008760897.1:0-657 GCF_000715545.1 Opisthorchis viverrini | reverse complement strand
AACCTTATGAGCAGTGTTCCTTCATGATAGAACAAGTGGTATTTCCCCAAGGGCAGTCAGAAAAGTGATGACACGTATTTGAAGGGGCTAACCATGAGGAATGCACTTCCAACCGAAACCAGCATGCCTCTAGAAAACTCTCCGTTAAAACAAGCTTCACGGTAGAAGTTTGCCCTAACGCATGACTTTGCTTGGTTTAGATGGTCCGGATAGACACTGTAACATCATACCATCATGCTAACGACTGTTTAAAAGTTGATGATCGGTTGTTAGTTCGTTTTCGCCACTTGTTGCCCAAGTCCGGACAGAAACTGGATGCGAATATTTGGTTCCTGAGGGGAATAAGGACAAGCAACAGTATCGCATTCAGATAAAGGCATTTTCTACACCGAATCGCGACACACATGATTTATAAGATATAGGAGATGGGTTCCCCTGCAATGATTATCAGAAGAGTTCGTTTTTGTTCTCAAGTTTTCGCACAAAAGTAGCACCTTACTTGATACCATCAGTTTTCCGAACAACATGTTTAAATTCGAAATCCTAAAAGTACGATGTTGGTGTGGCTACAGAGGCTGAACAGCATCTACGACTCATGTTAGTGAGCTATAGTGTCGAAACAGATGATGATCTGTTTCTGCTACCTGTAATTTCTCC
>NW_008760896.1:0-657 GCF_000715545.1 Opisthorchis viverrini | reverse complement strand
AGGTTCTCGTCAGAAGGTATTTAAAAACCCGGATTCATAGAACTTTTCAGTGTTCGGATTATTTTCTCACCGATATCGAAGTTGAGTAGAAATGGATAGAGAGCGCATTTGACGGACAGTGGTTTGCGTACGGAGGCATTTGAAGCTCTCCACACTATTCCGTACAATACCTCTTCCGCACCTTCTATCCGCGACGATGCAAAGAACTGCACGGTTGAAAACTCCCAATTGACCTGCCTGCCTTCTCCCCTAATGCACTTCCACCATATGCTGAACCTCATAAATCGCCTTCTGCAGTGCAGGAAAGAAAATTAAAATGGAAGAAACTTTTGTCGAAAGCCTGTGTTTCCAGCCCGACCGTACCTTGGCTGTGGAATTTATCTCGAGAAATCTCTCAGAGAATAGAAAAACTCATTAATAGTGAGGCAAAGTATGCTAACCGAGACCCATTAAATACCCGCGGTATGGCGCTCAGGGGTAGCGCGTTTTGAACAGCTCCACGCTTCTCTTTAGACTGTATCTATGCCATTCTGGGGTCACCTCGCCGTATAAACACGCAACACCACCAAACACACACTCGTACCTGATCTCACGTCTCTGCAGGCTCCGGGCTACCTTGGTTGCGCACAACTAAGCCAATGCAAAACCCTCATAATC
>NW_008760895.1:0-657 GCF_000715545.1 Opisthorchis viverrini | reverse complement strand
ACAAAAAAGCTAGCAGAACGAAGGAGCGTATCTATTAGATCTTTTCATCAAATAGGGTGAAGGGTTAACACTACGCTAACATTGGCCTCAATTGTCGCTTTGAGCGTCAGCGAGTAGAAATATTTCCTGGGGATTTCATGTCTTCTGTTCCATTCATGTTCCTATTCTAAGTCTTTTTATTTCAAAATAATCGTAACCGATTTGACGACTTTATCTGTGTACTCTAAGGTTTAGTCAACCAAAAAGATTTAGTCTGTAAAATGCTTGAATACGCTTTTAGTGTGTAGTCGAGGTTTGACGATCATGTTATCTACACAAACACACGTCGATGCCTCAATTTTTTGTTATTACATTAGGTTGCTCAATAGCTTGCTCTGGTTGATTTCTTTCGTGACGAATACGGTGATTGGTGCTTTCTATAAGCAACGTATCCCCCATTCTAAGTGGGCTGCAAGTATACCAATCAGACCAAAGAAACCCCGGTTCAGGTGAATAATATGTATATTATTCAAACGTTTTCAGACGAACGGGCATCAGCACTATGGTGTCCACTGTTTTGTATGATGTGCTACTCCTCTTGTGAATAGTGGCCTACTCGACAGCTAGCGATGAATGTCAGCCAAATTACCCGGGTTTCTGGCTTCACTGTGAATCCGA
>NW_008760894.1:0-657 GCF_000715545.1 Opisthorchis viverrini | reverse complement strand
TATGGGTACTCATTTATATTATTGCCATGTAACTATTGTAAATCCTCCTGCATTAGAACGATCAACCCTATTTATTAAGAGGACATCCATGCCTAGTTATACCGTAAGTAGTTTTGCGTTTCCTGCGCGGAACCTGAAAAGGGAAGCAAACTCTAACGTAATAATTCGCATCTGTGATACTTATGAATCTCGTTAGGACTCGGGTAAAAAAGCCGATTCTGTTTAGCATGGCAGTTGTCTACAACTTCTGCGAGGAGCAGAGGATACACTGAATGATAGAGCTAATCGAAAATATGGCAAGTAAAAATGACAATGGTTAATTAATGTGTGGAACGGTAAACAGCGCAATCATTGCGGATACGCTTTACCATAATGTAGTAGCCTAAAAGATAATCGTATTCATACATCACATAGAAAAAATATTTTAATCAACAAATTTGATCAAAAAATGTACAGAACATTCGCACACAAGAGGTTGGATGAGAATCCCTACTACCAGTCAAATAAATTCACAAGACGCGTTGACTTGTGTAGGACAAACATGTTTGATAACACCTAATGGTGGGATATAGCAAAAAAGTACGGCAAGCATGACGCTATATATTGGATTAAACTTTCCCATTTAGGTGCGGACGCTCACACGAAAATCAAAGTTGG
>NW_008760893.1:0-657 GCF_000715545.1 Opisthorchis viverrini | reverse complement strand
GAGAGAGAGAAAAAAGGGATAGTGAGGCTTATGTCGGGTAAGCCCAACAAACAACCGAGGTATCGATGATTCCGGCACTCGGTCTGACACCAGTTAGCCATCGATGACGCCAACTACTGATACCGGCCGCCCACCCTGTCATCCAGAGCCCACAGCTATGCACAGGGAGGGTCGTTATCCTGAAAGATTAACAGCCTTCGTGCCTCGTAACACCACCCCCTTATGCCATATTCTGCTCGCAGGGTTTCCTTCATTCGGAGCTAGGCACGGAAAACAACGATGTTGGCATGTGCAACACATGGTCCAGCCACATTACCCTACCTGCCGTTTCACTAAAGGCGTGCTTTTTGCTGATCTTGGGGATTCGCAGATTTCAACCGATTCGGGCTACGGTTCTGAGACGCCAGTGGCCTGAGGATGTTCCATCATCTACCTGAAGTGACCAAGTCTTACAGTCGTTCAGGAACGCGGTTCGCATCTACTGCAGGACTGGTCAGTCTTGGTTAGCTTTCCCAGTAACGCATGCGCTTCCTGCTTTTCTTTCGGATAATGAGTGTCGTGTCTGAATATTCCAGGTTCACAATGTTCCCACTTGGAGAGACATTATTTCATCGTTGACGAAAATTGGGCCTTTGGAGCGCTCCCAGTACACAAGCC
>NW_008760892.1:0-658 GCF_000715545.1 Opisthorchis viverrini | reverse complement strand
CAATGTATCCGGCCGACCTGGTTTGACAACACGTAGATGGTGCCGTCTGCTATCCTCTGTTGCTCACCTGCGATATCGATCCCGTCCTTTTCCACGCTCATCGCACACTTGATTGCCGATCTTCCTGGACGAATTCGCAAATGGTGAGCACTGAGCCCAGCACTGGGAACTCCCGGAGTATCGTTAAGTAATCGACATTCATAGTAACCCGTATCTACTTCCCCGGTCTGTGGGATTGAAATAACAAACATATCAGCATCCTCGTCAGTCGTGATCTTTAAAGTATCGAGGACCCGGGAAACCTCTGAATCGAGAGTTTCGCGATAAAAGCACACCAGTTGCTCAACAGGCTTTCGAGCTAAGCGTCCGCGTAACACGGCCTCCTCACCTTCATTGATGACTCCTCTCCAGCCAGGACGCACGCGAACCACACTGTAGTCAAGATCAAAACAAACCGGGTCTGGATATTCGGCAGAACACTCTAGATCTAACCACGTGCTCACATTACATAGGACCATCTGTTCCACTTGTTTGGTCATCTCCGATCTGGTCAGGTTTGTCCCTGGGATGTTTGCGACCCCAACAAGCAACGCGACATGATTCAGTTGTAACAAGCAGGTTGCGCGCACGTTTTCCGCTTCACCTTGAAGGTTACGAT
>NW_008760891.1:0-658 GCF_000715545.1 Opisthorchis viverrini | reverse complement strand
CATCATTACAAGATAACCAGCTCGGAAATGGTGAATTCAAGGTCACCAGTGTACGCTATATCGCTGAGCTGATATAACCTTGTTCGGTGGGTTAGAAAACCAAGTCTGGTCTGTCCAGTCAGAACTCGAATATTTCAGTCACACTAAGCACATCAATGCCCCTTCTTGTTGGTTTACTAAGTCTCTAATCAGCAGGTGTTGACAGCGATCTTGCAGGCTGAATGTATCTTTCATTTCCATTGCAGTTCACCGACTCTGTCCCACAGAAAAGGTTGGAGCTTAGTATTCACAGAATGGCCACCGAGTTTTCAGCTTCCTGAATTCTGGGAGCCTTCTCTTAACGTTTTGCCACATGCACACCTGTAGATGAAACCGGTCAGACGGAATGCTCCTTCATCACTTGAAATCATATTCTGCCATTCATCCGGTTATAGGCGTGTTGCGTCGGACAAAACATTTCTATCTTTTGCTAACGTGGCTCGTTCATGTCCATCTATTTCAGATCTGGTTGAAAGCGGTTTGTTTGTCGTATGCTCACTCACTCAGACCCACATAGTCTTTCGAGTTGGACGTACCGCTAGTTTGATTCGGTGTGTGGCAGCTTCATGCTTTCTTCCTCGAAAATATTGATCTTGTTGCCGTCTCGTAAATATGAATG
>NW_008760890.1:0-658 GCF_000715545.1 Opisthorchis viverrini | reverse complement strand
ACAAAGTTGCTACCTTTGCCCGGAATTTCATGTATCCAATAGATCGTGAAGGGTAGTCAGGAAATCCGTCAATCATCCGTCCAATCAGCCCGATATTCTGTTAGAGCCGCTCGCCCCTGGACATTTAGACAATTTTAGTAACCTTAAACAGTTTTTCTTGCAAATTCCGCCACTCAGCGCATGTCAGTAATCGAGCTTTACTTCTTTTTGACCAGTTGGCATCTTTTTCACACCTCATACTGTTCTTAGCTTAACGTGTGCGCAGACAGATGCATCGATCTCCAAGTGCTACACCATTCAATATCTGCGGGAGGAGACACTCTTCATGAATTGAAGCAACGCGAATATTAGTGCGCTCACGCTAGGTTTTTATAGGATTTGTATGTAATCGGAGAAAGCCGGTGTGCTGGCCTGAACAGGATGCAGTGCGTCACATGGGATAGATGTCATCAGCTTTCCCATCATGATCGGACCGCCTCCGTTTCTCGGGTCCATTTAATAGAGGTCCATCATGACACATCTAGAAGCTGAATTTGAAGGAAAGGGTACTAGAAGATATAGGATTTACTGTTCACTCCCATGGATGTTTCCCAGAGTGGATTTCCTGTGACTGTACACATGAGACGATGCATGAATTTCAACGAGCTTTACCGAAATA
>NW_008760889.1:0-658 GCF_000715545.1 Opisthorchis viverrini | reverse complement strand
AACTCAAGGATCGCGCCTACCTGATGAGCATAAATGAGCACAACCTACTGTGGGCTGTCGAAAAGCTTTTAGTAACCTTGTAGGTAATTTCCTTTATAAAAACAATAAGGCCCATGTTTATCAGATGCGAAAATCCTAGTCTATTATCCAGCAAAATCTCGTGAATTCCATAATGATCAAAACTGGCCTGGAGGACGGCACGACCACTATCTCTAAACTGGTAAAAAACATCTACTTAACCTTACCGGGTTACACGCTTTGAATGCCCCACGTAAGGCGACAGTTTGTGCCGAATTCTCCTGTTAACTGCAACTGGGGGTTATTTTCCCCATTTATTCTGCCTACGTATGAATAACGTGATTTATGCCTTTTACTATAAAGCAGTTTGGCCTCCCCGCAGCTCGTTTCCTGGTGTTTCCTTCCGCATAATGCTTGCTTGCTGTAAAGTTGCTAATGTCGCGATTTTGTTGCCCGTCCGTGTTTGCCTAGGGGTTGATGTAGAGTGCGCTTATTTATAGCGTCTGCTTCAGCAAAAAGCGGGTCGATCGAGGATCGAAATTTAAAACCGTCGGGTTGGAATCCATCGCGCTGTTTGCTGAAATAGCGGTCCCTCATTTTAATTCCGTTTGTACTGCATCTTTTCCGATAGTCTTTCTAA
>NW_008760888.1:0-658 GCF_000715545.1 Opisthorchis viverrini | reverse complement strand
CCGAGACTGCTTGTTTGTCACTTGATCGACCTACAAGTACCACACCGTATTACCATGTGACGGGTGGTGGTGTGAACTTTCCTTTAGATGCCACATTGGCGAAAATTTAGTAAGCATTTTGGCAGGAGAGTTTTTTGACTGATAGTACCTATCTTCAATTTCTGATATACTCAGGCTGAATGCTCGAACAGGTGAAAATGTTTCCGAGATGTTTGTTCGCTGTTTCGTAAAGAGTTCGACTGACCCCGAGAATTCAGTGAAATGGAAACCTTTTATCACTGCAACTCATCGAGTTGGTGTTGACTGTGCCACTCATGGGCAAAAGTCTGAGCTTCCTCAGATCTGATTACACCCATATCAAGAACAGTTCCTTCCTGGTGATCACCGTATCTTCCACGCAATCGCAAAAGTTGGGCAACACAACCTGACTGTCTGACAGAAGTTCGATTTTACTGAATGGTTCAATCACATTTCCCCCAAACGAACATTTATATAAGGGTTTTTAAACTACTTTTGGGTAGAAAACAGCCGTTTTCCTTCTGCTCTACTCACGTGGTACAAAGATCCTACCCAGAAGCAAATTAACCGCCCACTTTGAATAATTCCGTACATCGTAAAACAAAACATTAAGCCCTCCAAACGATCCATCTTGTGCGAA
>NW_008760887.1:0-658 GCF_000715545.1 Opisthorchis viverrini | reverse complement strand
AACACGCAGGCCTACCCGATCCCACAACTTCATCACACAAAGCAAGTCGACATGAGTAATAGACGTCAAGTACGGAATACTGTGAGTTTGTTGAGCAGTGAAGCCTTCCCCCCTCTCCAATGCTGTCGTGCTGTCGTGTTCACCTGAAAACACCTCATAATCCAACAAGGCTGTCGAAGGAAAATCGTACAAAGTAACAATAAAATGCCCACCAAATGACTATGTGACCACTTAGATTTTTCTTCTGAAAGCAACCATTCAGATTGACATTCGTCAGAAACTGTTTTCGTCCTTTAAAAGTTCCAACTCCCGCTTCCATGTATCATAGAAGGAGCGAAAAACAATGTTTCAGAAGCAGAACAAGGGTTCCTTATGTGTTCGTGAAGAGCTGTGAACAATACCACATATTTTTCTGAAGCTCGGCTTTAGAAGTTTGAGTCCGGATATTTCCCCTTCTAATACTCTTAGATGCTCCTTAGAATGTACGAAAATGTCAGTGAGGGCCAGGTAAAGCTCCGTGTGTCTTTTCACGCAATCTAATTGAAATCGTGATATGCGATTCGGAAACTACCCTGAGAGGCGATACCTGATTGACAGTCCGTTTTCACAGTCCACACTGCGTGACTACAAACTGCTTGAGGTATAGTTCCTAACGGGG
>NW_008760886.1:0-658 GCF_000715545.1 Opisthorchis viverrini | reverse complement strand
AGAGTTTTGTCATTTGATTGTAATTATTTTGGGCGTCTAAGGTCTCCCCACGCGACTACAGCTTCATTAGAGGACTCGGGGTCCGATTTTGGAGCTAGATTAGCATTTTAATGACTGCCGGTGGCTCCGCCCACCCACGAATTTTGTCGAAATTTTTTCCCCGCGCGTTTTCTTACAGAATAGGTTTGGAAAAACGATTTGGACAATAATCGCATCAACTACGTCCGCGCGAACGGAAATTGGAGCGGCCATTCGCAACCTTGATGTGACAAAATCTTCTATGTTTGCAGCAAGCATCCAGCTGAATTCGTGGAATTCGTCCCACTTTGTACGTCGGCATACGTTTTATCTGGTTTAAGGCAAGTTTTGAGCTTCATTGATATACGGAGCCACCAATATTTCCATTGGATAAACTGTTGAGTTTGTAGCCCAGTAAGATGGCCATTGCCTATAAGTCTCTCCTCTAATTGAGCGGACTGAAACGGTCCCCTGGGAAACGCTCGTCTGGAAAATATTAGAGATATAGTTTACTACGGGCAAGCAATCAGATCGGGTATGGTGGTCGCGGTACAGTCATCGCGTCGCCGTACTTGGGTCCGTGGATTACCCCGTACGTGAACACCTTGGACGAGCCGTTTGTGAGTGTCACCGAAGCCAG
>NW_008760885.1:0-658 GCF_000715545.1 Opisthorchis viverrini | reverse complement strand
GTAGACCATAACAGTCGTATCTGGCATCCAATCAGAAGGTGATTGTGCAATAATAGAAGTTTTCAACATGGTTGCGATACGTATCAAAATGAATACAGTGCGAAATCGGAGCATGTCAAAAAGAAACTCATCGTGTCTGAGAGTTCCTTGGTGAAAGTCCGGACGGCGGTAACGTGTTTTCACACGTGTTCCATGATTGTCCGTGGATTTGTGGAGAGGCTGACGTCCTGCTCCCTGTGCGCGCGCGAGTCTGTGTGTCTTGACTGGGTTCGGTTTGCATTTATGTAGGTCCCAGTGCGTGTATGTGGGCGCGTCGGCACATGAGTGGTTGCTACTCTGACCAGGCGGTGCAGAAAATCGATGTTCGATGTGTCAGCTTAATGCGACGTGTTTGTGCGTATGAGAAAATAGGCAAGCCTCGCGATCCAGTGAGCGATTGAGTTGAACAGTCAAGTACATGGGTGACTGGGTCGCTGCAGAGGCCCCTCCGCCATTTATCGTGGACTGTGTCGTGCGATAATCTCCGTGAGGTTTACGGTATCGAACTATGTTGTTTCTTCTCAAATAATCCGAACCGATTTCAGCGATTAATGAGTTCCATTGTGTGCGTTCAAATTTCAAGCATATTGGGCATTCAATCCAAATGTGTTGAAATATA
>NW_008760884.1:0-658 GCF_000715545.1 Opisthorchis viverrini | reverse complement strand
TTTTGAAATCAGGCAGTGTCACCTCACTGCCATAGTTAAAAATTTTGACGGCTGTTGGACGCCTGATATTTCGGGCCTCAGTCTAAATCGCACGATATTTCACTGTATAAGGCCTTTTTGTCACTTTTCTTTTTTTTGGGTCCTAATGTAAAATCAGCTTTCTCGTTGCCTCGTTTGTATGCGAACAAAGAGCTACCATGCGTCCTTGAATGAAGCAAAAATACCAGTTCACAACGCTGGCCCAAAGTTGACACGACTACTCGACCAATCCCAACTACCATGCGATCCCCGAATTACTTACCCAAGTACCCAAATACAGCGTCGCAATAAGGGTACCGTGACTTCCATACCCAGTGTGATAGATTGCCCGCATTCCAACATATCCCGACTATTTCCGGAACGATCGCCGCATGCACACAAGGACCGTCTCAATCAGCCTAATTTGTTCCACGGCTTCAGAGCACTAACAGTCCTACTGTGCTGTTTGGTTGTTCTACCCAAAAACGCATTTATTCATTCAGCTGCACGATCAGGTTGAGTATACCGTTGAACGTAAAACCATACCGCGCACCCGGCATAGCGCGTGGTGCTAGTGCAATTTTCTTTTACTGGAAGTAATATCAGAAGGCGAGTAACACTAACAATAAACGGTTATGTA
>NW_008760883.1:0-658 GCF_000715545.1 Opisthorchis viverrini | reverse complement strand
ATTCGCCTGTTCAGATTTGATAATTCAGGCGCTGCTGGTATGTGCTGGTGGTATTGTGCAAATGCGCTCGATTCGTGTGCCAGATCCCCGGAGGTTCACTATCAGATCGACTAAATAATCGCCCTGTTGATGGCCCATAACAGGGAGGACGCAGTACAATTCACTGTTGACTAATCAGAATAAATGCTGTAGGGCGAGCACTCTGATCGAACCAGGGTGATATGAGAACAAGGGCCTCGGTAGCACTCGACTTGACCATTTGTTATGCAACTTTGATTGGTCCCGAGTTGAACACAAAATAAAGGCGTTTCAACCCATAAAGCCGACGTAGGAGAATTAGCTGTGCCGAATGACTCTACCATCACAGAGATGGAAGCGTTCGGGTGGTCAGATTTCTGCTCAACGGTCCTTCTAAGCATTGATTGAAAACCCATATCCGTAACGTCAAAACGTTTCCCTCCACTCAGTTTGTTGCATAGGATGGTAAACACTACTTAGACTAAAGTTTGGATAAACTACTCAAAACTACTACAGTAATTAATGACTGGGGTTCGAGTTTTACACTTAAAGGAAGCTGGAGCGACTGACTGTTGGATTGTATTGCCTGTTAGTGTCATTTCAGAATGGAAAAAACTCTTTCTACCTCAGGCAACGCCTA
>NW_008760882.1:0-658 GCF_000715545.1 Opisthorchis viverrini | reverse complement strand
GACAATACTGTTATCTGGGCTGCTCTAGTCCCCCATGAACTCAGGTGACAATTTAATGTTCAAACTCTTGTAATAAATGATGTCAAGTTGGTTGTCCCTAGAGGCTCAAGAAACTCCTGCTCCAAACGAGCATCAAGGGGCGATCCATTCACATGACATTATTTCGCTACTAAATATTACAGCTTTGAACATTTTGAAATACATACTGCTTATTAGGGCCAATATGTCCCGTACTTACCCTCATCATGACCTGACATGAGGAGTTGGAGAGCGATTACGGGTAGCTCATTGAATAGCCACGCACGGCTGGTTGTGAAATCCGGCTACCCTCAAACAAAGGGGAAACCGAGATTCGATTTCGCTCTTCGCTTCCATCCCATCGCTGACGCTCGTATCTTCTATACCTGTGTGGTACACGCTTTCACATACGGAGAACATATTGCTTTTGCCGCTTCCAGATGGAACGCATTCTGTAATAGTGGAAACTCCTCAATAAGGTCGTTTTGCTGCCTCCGGTGTCAGACTTCAACCGTCTAATCACTTATGCACGATCCCACACCACAAACGGCAATGCAATGTCGACAGGTTTACTGTGCATCGAGGCGTCGTCATTGGATTTCACAAGCAGGGCACTCGTCTTGCACGTTGCCTAATCTGA
>NW_008760881.1:0-658 GCF_000715545.1 Opisthorchis viverrini | reverse complement strand
TGGCAGCTAGGCACCGAAGAGGTGTTACAACTGAACGATTCGGCCTGGTCCTACAGCCAAGAAAACATCCAGGAGATATTTAGGCAGCTACTAGATTGGAACTGACCAGACAGGTGGTTGATGGGTGCATTATTCGTTGAGATTTGATTTAAGGTTTGTAACGAACGATATCATTGGTCGAAACTCGGCATTGCTTTCCTGAATCGCAACACAAAATTTCAGCTTATGGTGGACCCATGGTGTCACCAGCTAGCTCTTTGTAGGAATTTTCCAATCTCTACCCAAGTGCCTTTGCGACTGGTTAAAAAGCCGTTTCTAAACGATTCAACCGGGATGTTTTCATTGGAAGTCACGTTACAAACCAGTGGTCAACTGACCGTCGAATCTAAGCACAGACTAGTCACGAGCTGGCCAGTTGTCCATGTAAATTAGATGCCAAAACCTGGCTGTTTGTAGTCCTGCTGCCTACAAGCCATGCCATGAAATAATTCCGTAACAGACGGAATAAACTGGTCCCCGACCAATTCGGTCGTTACTTCCCCTGGATTCGTGGTCACCAGCAAGATCCAAATCAGAATTCAGAACTAATTCATTATCACAGTTTTTGGAGGCCAGCCGCCCCTAATAGACGAACAGCACGTCAGTCGGACGGATTTGT
>NW_008760880.1:0-658 GCF_000715545.1 Opisthorchis viverrini | reverse complement strand
ATTTGTGAGCAGTAGAGATGTTCAAGATATCGAAGGGGTATCCGTGACTCGATACCGTTCATAAGTTAAAATGGAGAGGTTGAATGGACAGCAAGTTTTTGTTATTGAAACTAATATAATGAGACACCATGAAGTACACTGTCTGCGCTGTTGTGCTTCATCTTCAAGCTCGCTGAGGAAATTTCGATCCTCATCTTTTAATGGTGGAGTGTCACCAAATTAAGGACAAGCCCTCGCGAGTGTTGTTTTTCGTTTTTTCCTATCCGCATCACGCTGCCCCGTACCTTTTTCTCTCCATGCAGTTCTAAATAAAAAAGTTATTTCAAATGCTGACGCGGTCCATAAAGGCCATTTCTCGGGGACTTTTACCGAGTAGGTTCTCGTCCAGGTCGTCTGACATCTTTTTGTGGAAGGATCCCTCTTGATGGAAATATACACACATTATTCATTCCAGCAAAATATTTAGGGGAGACACTCCTTGTGCGTTTAGTCTTTTTGATGAAGTAAAAATCATATATCCAGTTGTTATTAACTCCGTTTTTGACACAGATCCTTAGGTTAACCTGGCTATGAAATTTGCATTCCCCTTACTGTTTAGTCTGAAGTGACTGAGATGCAACTCTCTTGAAGTTGTAGCGACCCGGTCACCCACACACTT
>NW_008760879.1:0-658 GCF_000715545.1 Opisthorchis viverrini | reverse complement strand
CCGGCAAGCGAATGACATTCTTGATTGTCCAGGCCGAAGGAGGCTGAGTTAATGTGCCTGCCGTAAATCGTTGACTCAGACAGCCGACGCATAAGGCCACTCGAGGATACACAATCTGACTTCCTCGTTAAGGGGTCCTTCTGGAGCTACTGTCTTACTCCAAATGCGGCTGCGCAAATCAGTTGTTTTCTGAACAGCACCAGGTTCTGGTTTCAAAAGTATTTCAACCGTACTGGATAAACTGCCGGCTGTTACGAATGCGCAGCGTATACGATGCGACAGCCGCTGAGACTGAATATTCGCGATTTTGTAATCCGCCTGCCTATTCCATAGTGATAATCGTATGAACCCAGCCTGACGATCGTCGGTGACATGTGGCCACACGTTTGGATAATGATAAGAATCATCGAATACACCCTCAAATGCAATTTGAATCCCACTGTTCAAAAACATCCATTTAGAACAACAGTTGTTGGCCTTGTAGTTGCATCTTGCTGATAGATGTGAGGTGCTCCATTCTAGTCATCCATCTGTCTTATTTGATCGAGTTTACACGGGGTACAAGAAGTTCAGTTGGATGCATACTCACACAAGCGCAAGCCGAACGCAGTATTACCCATTATTTGCTGTTGCCTAGAGGTACAGTTTGATGGGCATA
>NW_008760878.1:0-659 GCF_000715545.1 Opisthorchis viverrini | reverse complement strand
TCATAGACCAAAGATGAACAGCACTTAATAGCGTCCGAGAGTACTGCGGTAGGAAAGCTTTCTGGTATGATATAGGAGCGCGACACAAATTCCAGATGAACTTCGGAGCAAGGGGACGCATAATCCCATAGGACAATTTTAATGATATACCCGTTGGAGGCTCCACAACCACGTTGTGAATATAGATCGGAGTAAGGACCACGCCGAAGGGCGAAGTACAGCTGGATTTAACGAATTCGGTTGATGGTGACGTTCACAATCTTGAATTAATTATGGTGTTAGACGAGTTCGATTCCAATCATCCGGCTCACAGAGATCCGGAAGCTGAGTCTCATTACCAAGAGTAATGGGGATTTTGTTCACTTGGTTGGCTGACCTACTGGTTTAGAAATTTATGCCTTGATTTTCGCTCCACTATGTTTCCCAAAAAAATTAATTTGTCCCTGAGGGGTAGTGCCATTCCTGTTACGTCGCCGGCAAGAGGAATTCCAATACCGTCGCGATGGTCTCAGAACTTGAATAAGACCACCTGGTTGGATTAAAGGCTATTGTGAAAGTAGATTGGCCTACAGACTAGGTCAGACAAATTGCGACAATTTAAAAAAATCAGGAGAAATCCGATTATGCACCCCAATGCCTCGAAAGCTAGGTTACTAAGA
>NW_008760877.1:0-659 GCF_000715545.1 Opisthorchis viverrini | reverse complement strand
GGGTGAAATTGCTTTTTTGCTTACGTTTATCAACATTACCATAAAGAATATTTATAAATATATTTACCGTGTTGTCGTGTAAAAAGAAGAGATAGGTGGACGTGATTTTAGCTCTCTATGAATACATGAAGATGTCTGCCTCCTTTAGTACAAGCTGCTTAGCAATTACTAACAAAAATGCTCTTGAAATCTTTTGGCTGACATTTATACAGGCGTGGGTAGCTAGGCAATTGAGCATTTGGGTACCATCACATAAGTGCTGTGGTTTCCCTACTCAGCTATTCTGCCAGCTAAACTCCTTAACGAAACAAACCCTTTGTTACAAAGGTGTTACGGAAAATAGGTGTCTCAGGCTACCAAAACACCCCGCTTTCACACACAGTGAGATATCCAATGACTGATGCTTTTGATCAATAAACAATCTTACTGACTATCTCAGAGGTTTTTCCTGACCTTAAAAAGTTAAGCAAGAGTATGTGTTTATTCAGAAAACGCACTGAAAGTGTCTGTTTTTGTCAAGCTAAACTATTCACTATTTAACGAATAAGAAGACTGTATAGATTTGATCGGTATAACCATCAACCATATCTTCATTTGATCCCACACTTAAACATGAACGCGGAATGTTTTCTGTTTTATTTTGGTGACATCAATTCTGA
>NW_008760876.1:0-659 GCF_000715545.1 Opisthorchis viverrini | reverse complement strand
GAGGGGTACACGAAGGTCCGTGGTTCGAATCCAACCTTGGTTGTTCGACAGCTCCTCCCTAGGCTTGGCAGTTTTTCGGCCCCTTGAGTAGCACGACGGCTGTGTACCAGGACGGTACAACACCTGAGCTATGAACACGATTGATAATGTTTAGTGATAATGTTTAGTCCCCAGCCAGGGGGTCACATGAACCCAAGCCTGAAAGAAAGATAGCACACCAGACTTTCCATAATTTCCTTCACTCTTGATTTGCAGTACTGAACTTGGCGTGGAAACAAGTTTTTCTTGGCATACAGTGACACACCGTGGGTGTCAAATGGTCAAACCACGGCGACATCTGAAAGATACCCAAGAGAGATGCAGACGAACACCACCCCCCTGGAGGGATCACAATTGCCTTTCCTGTCAGCTACGACTGAGGGTATGATTCAGGCTGGGTGGGGGGTCAGACAGCCTACTCCCCGTAGTCGGTATGGCCGAGGGAAAGCGCAATGAAAAAAATCGATGCACACGCACATGTAAGTTTATGAGATACAAACAAATCACCAGCCACGATTGCTCAGTCAGTAAGATTCGGATCAAGTGGATTCAACGAGGCGGCTGGTGTATCATTGTTTCCAGGATTGGGTTTCAGTGCAATGTCGTTACGTGAAGAAGAA
>NW_008760875.1:0-659 GCF_000715545.1 Opisthorchis viverrini | reverse complement strand
GATGTGAGGATACTGTTGACCCGCAAGTCTGGTCCTGCTTACGCAGATGTGCCAGCAGGTGGATGCAGATACGTTTCGAAAATCGATCCATTTGCTTTGTGATTGTATAAGACAAAACAAATTTCTAGCCTTATCAGCAAGGCGTTACCAGTTGCAACATGCTTTATTGTATTGTCATGTAAACGCGCTTGGGTTAAGTACTTACGAGCCAAACAAAAAAGGCTCAGGTGAAGTTATTCACAGAGCAATAAGTGCAGTTGAATTTAGAATCATCTCCAAGAGATAAAAACCCCAGCACCTAGGACAACGTCAGTTGAACGACCTTCACCCTATTTAAAGGGCTAAATATTGAATGTAATAAATGCATTAAAATATGATAGATTGAGAGTTAAACATCGAGATTGGTGAGCACAAGAGAACAAATAGCAAGAAAGACGGAGTAATATCAGACGGTGAGGGACGTGCGCTGAAAACTGGGAGTAGAAAATATTTGGAAAATGTGGAATTTTCAAGACGGTGACTATGATTCATACAATAGTAACTGATAGCTAAGACGATGGAAATCGTCGGGACTCCTAGTGTGAGTACAATAAATGGCACACTGCCCCCAAATGTATGGAGGGCGGTCGATGGACTGAAGAGTTTTCAGGTAATGGCAT
>NW_008760874.1:0-659 GCF_000715545.1 Opisthorchis viverrini | reverse complement strand
AAAACAAAATGCAGATGGATCACCACTTCTTGCAGCCGCTTTCAATGCTTACATACATGTGAAAGTCATCAGTTGTGTCAAAAAATTAATGTTATTTATGTTTCGCGTGTCTGTGTTTCACCACTACGAAAACATTTTCACAGATCGCGTTGCCTGGAGAGACAAGTTGAGAGAACCTTGGAGGCATTTTGATTACGAGATCTAGTTTGATCGTCTTACCCAGTGAATGCTAATGTACCAAGTGTATTTAGTATATGATTCATCACTAACTAAGGTAGTTCCAATAGATGCGCTGGGTAGGACACTTGGGTTTCAATTGCCAACCGATATACGTCGTGAGACGTGCTGGCCAACTGGATAACACGTTTCAACAAAAATGTCTGCACAACCTGCCTCGTCATGTCACTTTCCGGGGTGATGTTGTTAGCCGTGACCAGGGTGAAAAATGAGCCATGTAATCAGAGTACTCAGACTGGAAACAAAGGAACCTTGCGTGATCAAACTCATTTTGGAGTGCTGATTGCCATTCGGTGCATTTAGAGGGGTAAGTAATTAAATGAATGCCAGTTCGTGTTAGGTGGAAAAAGATTACTGCTTTTGTTGGAGATACATTCAACAGATACAGCCAACTTGATGAGATAGCAAACTATGGTGATATT
>NW_008760873.1:0-659 GCF_000715545.1 Opisthorchis viverrini | reverse complement strand
TTTCAGCAACCTTATAAGTAGTGTATTAGTTCTTACGGGTAGTGATTGCAGCCGCCGAAACCTCGCGGTGCATTCGGCTGAAATTAATCTGTATCGCTCGTCTAATATCATTCTTTATCTGAAAGTGCTAAACAAAGGTATTTTCAGTTAGAATCATCTTCAAGATGTCGAGTTTGTCTACTGTACTGTCCATTGGCCCCAGGGAATCTTCAAGTCATGCCTCGTCAGTCTCTGAGTTTATCAGGTGAGCCCTGTCTGCGATCTTCCATCAAGCTTTTCTTGCAGTCGAACCCAAGATTGAATGTTGCGCCAAACACCCATTTCCAAGTAAAATATTGGACTATCCAGAGTTCTCCCACACTTTGTCAGCAGCGTTGAGAGAATTCCGGGACCTCAGACAAATCTCACCATTTGCACACCAGTCTGTTTTTGTCGGAAGACTCAATTGGACCCAGTTGAATCTCACTTTTTTATCATCTTTTTCAACTAAATGCACCGCAAATAAGTGTGCTCCGTAAATTTTGTAAAAATTAGGGCGAGGTATAAAATCAGGTTGACGAAATCTGATGGGTCTATCTGGTAAGCTTGAACGGGAATAGCGAAACCGACTGTGGGTTGTCCATGAGTTTTCAACAACCATGTGAGTAGTGTGTTACGTC
>NW_008760872.1:0-659 GCF_000715545.1 Opisthorchis viverrini | reverse complement strand
TCTTCCGTGGTACATCATTGTGCTAACAGCACTGCTAATCTCAAGCGGCATGAAGTTCAACTTATGATCGCAATTTTGACATTTCCGCCAAATAGTGAACTGGATTTATGTAGACATTATTTTGGCCAAGTGTGTATCACAGTTAATACAACGACGAAAATAATGCATTCGCTCAAAATTTATGCGTCTTTGGAAACAGTACATCTATCTTGACTAAAATATGCAGGACGTTGGCATCTCCGATAATCAAATACAGTTACAATTCTTCTGCAGCTTCGGGGGAGATAATTTGATATCAATTTAAAACATGCGTTTTACGGGTAACCCCTCTTGAAGGTATTTCGTCTCTGAAGGCGAACTAACGGAAAATAGTCGGTCCGCTATGCCTTTGTTTCATCAATTATATTCCAAACTGTGGACGAGCTGTTCAGTGAAACCAGAAAAGAGAGGTTTTTGCGGTTAAATTTTGAAACTTGTTCAAATCACAACCAATTGTTCCAATGGTCCCATTTGTCGCCAGACAGTGATTTTCAACGGTTTCTGGTAGGCGGACTGGTGCTTACTACACTATTCCAATGCTTTTTCTTTAGAGTTTTGTTTCATCATATGACTTTATGCACGTGAAGTGATATAATTGTACCCTAATAAGTCACGGCTGT
>NW_008760871.1:0-659 GCF_000715545.1 Opisthorchis viverrini | reverse complement strand
CCTCTCTTAGATCTTCCATTTGTTCCTCAAAGAATAACTGAAAGCACTAAACAGACGAAAATGACCGTTTGATCTTAGCATGCTTGTTTAGTTAGTATCCAACTCGACCCAGAGCACTGGGAGTGCACCGAAAAGTGCCGCAACCAAATCAATTAATGCCCTTAATCGATATCCCCGTATGAACAGGTGAATAACAGATTCGAGATTCCCTATCTATATGTGGTGAAAGCTACGTCTAAACCGGTTGGATGACTGCGGCTGAAAGCTCTAAACAAATAAAGTTTGACTGGAAAGTGATGTAGTAGAAAAGTACAACCGTTCATCGTACCGTCTTGGGGAGAAGTTGAAAATCACTCAGGCAACGGGAGCAGACATCGACCAAGGTCGTTAGTGCTGAGTATCTACTTAGATGAGGCGAAGCAGTACCAAAAACTGCACCCTGATATTCAACACGAAGAAACGATGCCAAGTTTGAATACACACCACAAGGCACGACATGAAGAGCACTTAAAATGAAGCTGTGACTGCCGCGACCACCTTAGTCAACCACCAGAGGTGAATGAAACTCAGACAAGGGAGACAAATATGAAACCGCCAGGCTGAAATTACACTAAGGTTTCAAAAACCGATAGAACGGAGGGCCATATCGACTGAACTGT
>NW_008760870.1:0-659 GCF_000715545.1 Opisthorchis viverrini | reverse complement strand
AAACTCAGCTGTGTTGTTCATTGTCGCGTCCCTGGATGGGGATCGCGAGGTGGGACACATCAGTGGTTTGAGTCATTGTCAGACGTGATTCAGTAGCGCGCTTATTGGCGCACGTGTATCCAAGTCCTTTCTCTCAACGCCTAGCTCTCCCTCCCGACTTGTCCACACGTCTGTGTACTATGAGCACCCTTCAGTGTTGGCAAAGTGGCAAAGTAATGAGCGCAATCTTGTGCAGTCCCGCTGGCGCTACGCAGTCTTATAGGATACGCTCATCAATTCTTATCAAAAATTCGATTGGATATTCAACTGACAGAGTTTTTGGCTTCTTCATGTCCCATCCTCAGGCAGTTTGATACACTTCCAAAACCCGTGAAAGTCACTGAAAATAAACAGCCTGTTCCTCTTGATAGCACAAAGAATAGTGGTTAAACCGATCAAACCAATCAATATCTGTTTGCTAAAATGGCTACAAAGTATCACACATCTGTTTTGCTTGAGCTTGGTCCAGTCTAAGCACTAGACTATGAGTTGAGGTTTGAATTTCGAAAAAAATTCCTGGCAAAATTACGTACGTACAAAGACTAAAGCAGTATGTCTGTAAATTTATTTATCGATTTCGGAGCAATCACTCGTTCTATGTGCATGTATATATATATATA
>NW_008760869.1:0-659 GCF_000715545.1 Opisthorchis viverrini | reverse complement strand
GAAGGTTGCCTCACTCCGTGTATCGTCCCGATGTCTGCAATGGTACTGACTGTGCAACACCGCAACAGAAACGGAATTCGGGTAAGCTGATTTTATTGCAGTATCAAAGTTCTGCTGCCTATCCGAGTTAATTGTGTGGTTTGGTTGAAGAACTCCAATAATTTTGTACATTTGAACCATCAGACTAGGTATAGACGATGGTTCCGTCACTCATTCATTTGTTTTTTATTTACCTTAATTAGTCAACTCTGAGAAACTAAGTTTGGTCAACACAGTTGAATTTTGAACTTCAAAGGAACAAATTCGGGCATTGTTGGGTCTGCACTGCTCCACATACCACCCTGAACAAATCATTCTGTTCGGTTTTTCCTCAACAGGGTAACATCCTAGAAGATTGCTTGACGCATGCATTCTGCAGCCCTTGCGCTATATGTCGCCTGTATCGGGATATGCAATTTGTAGAAGAGATAAAGGGCTCGCTGAACTGAATGAACCGTGTTACACAATGAATCAATGAATTAGCCGATTTAATGTTACATTTAGCTCCGAGTTGCGTGAGTTTTCATCGCCTTTCACAATAAAGCACTTCCGATTATTTCGACCAGCTTTTTGTCCGAAATTTATATTAGCCTGTAATCCAGATAAGGAAATCGAAAAAA
>NW_008760868.1:0-659 GCF_000715545.1 Opisthorchis viverrini | reverse complement strand
AAAAACCGTGCATTACCGGGTGAGTTCGTTCTTGGTAATGCAGCTTGGAAAGCATGTGCGCGTGATGGTGAATTCGGCCTACTTTTTGATGTTACCTTTTGTCCATATCTCGCGTTCTTGTACTTTCTTTCACGTAGTTTTTAAATGTCGTTATCTTTCAGCTAAAGGTTTCATACAGCCTATAGGGATTGGAAATTTTCACCTTTTTTTAATTTACTGAAAACTAGATTCCCCTTTTCCAGGTCCAAATTGTGAAATCCCTATCGGCACATGGTCTGCGTGGTCGTCTTTGTCTCGATGTCTCCCTCGAGACTGTGGTCTAACGCGTTACCGCTGGCGTCGGCGTCGCTGTTTGAATTCTACCAGTCGTGAAGATCTGCTCGGTTTGGGTAGAAAAAGCCGTTCGCTAGACAACGAATTACTGGCAAAATATACCCCGACAATACGGTGCACTGGAACATCAGAGGAGGTGAGAATTCAGAAAGTGTGAAAAATGGTCCACATCAACTAAGAGCATGGTTTTGTAATGATATCTGAAAAGTTTTCTGGCAGTTTTCTTCTGAGAGTCCTGGCCAAGTCCAAACCGTGACACAAATCTGGCAGCTTTAGACGCTAGTGTTGTAAGTTTTAGGGATCGGTCACTTAATTTTTACTATGTT
>NW_008760867.1:0-659 GCF_000715545.1 Opisthorchis viverrini | reverse complement strand
AGCGGTCTGAAGGCCTGGATTGTACTGAACCAGTGATTTTCCTATTCGTAGACTGCAATAAACGGCGAGTATCACAAGTTTCTTTAAAGTAATATCTAGGTATTCAGTAAAATTTCCGTTGGTAAGAGAGTCAGACTGCTGCGAAACTTAACTACAATACAATGTTTCATGTCGGCGGGCGAAAAATGCTTTGATGTTAAAGTGTCCGGGTTCTTAAAAAACGTCTTGGGAAAATTTTCAGATTGACTCGATTGGATTGTCTTGACAGATTTCCTAATGTTAGGCTGATGTACATACAGTTGTACACTTATTCAAATTTTGTCGGGGGTTGAAACCCATCCATAGGCGATCTTAAAATTTACAATAAGACACTTTAAGACTCCTGAAAGGCAAACCTGGAGTCGTAAGCGATATCGCATGAATTTCATCAGGGCTTGTTCGTAATACCTACGGTTCGGATGTTCAAAGTGAGTACTGAAATGACTGAGAACGACTGAGATACACAAATGAGCCACCGGAAATGAGATAAACTTTCTGTATAATTTTGCCGAGATATTCCATTGGTGTATAGCCCTACTCCCGAAAAGCCGCAAGTGCCATATTACTGAGTAAAGCTTGCAAATGGGAAAAGCTTCTTATATTCGAACAAGTATAGATGA
>NW_008760866.1:0-659 GCF_000715545.1 Opisthorchis viverrini | reverse complement strand
ATTTTGAATGAGAAAGTATTTCATAACGCGAGGGCTACGTAATGCTTTGCGCTTAAATACGTTGCTGTTGTGAATAAGTATTATATTTTATGTTTTACTAACTGAGCTGACATTAATGCTGTGTTTGGGTGCTAAGGGTTCTGTAGATTCAGCGCAAAGAGCCGCCATTTTTGGATCAAATTACCAGACGGAACGCTTTATCGGAAGCTTCATTGTACAATGATTCGCATGCATGTGTTGAACATGATATAAACCGTAGTAGTACGGGTGACTTTTGATATGGCAGATAAGAGCATAAACAGTGTTTTGGTCCACGAATTGGAAAACCAGCGGGTTATATTGTTACTACTAGACAAAACGGTACCCTCGAGGTTGTCAATTCGGTCCTGCGAGCTATGCAATTCCAGACGTTATCAATTACCGAAAGGTACCAATCATATTTTTCAGGTTATATGTAGATGTATTTTTACTTAGGGCTTACTTCCACTATATTTAAGGCTCACGTATCACTTTCATACAGTTGGGTCGCACAAAATTCATGATATTTTTTGAAAATATTCAGTACAGACTTCATCGTCAGTAAAGCCGCTGTCTGCTGGAAAGCTGGGAAGCACTGTGCATCCTTTTGAGCTTTGTTGAGAATCATCAGCAGTACGCAT
>NW_008760865.1:0-659 GCF_000715545.1 Opisthorchis viverrini | reverse complement strand
GGGATGCTGAGTCTAGTGTAAGTCCGATACCGATGAAAAATTATTGCTCATTTTTGGACATTTTGGTCACACTGGTGCACAATTTGCGCAAGTTATTCTTTGTGCAGGTCCTTTAATAAAGATCGGTACACAGTGTGAGGACTTCTTTCCAACACGATCCCGTTTACATGGGAGTCACTGTGTAGAATGTGCGTGCGTCCATGCATCGCCTTCTTGACTAGTCGGCACGCACGTTCAACCCTGAATGCCGCAAGTACTTAACGTGCGTGAATCTAAAAAGGAGAGGGTTGCCTTCATTGGATAATTCGTATGTTAAAGGTTCTGCTTTCTGTAAGTCTAAGAAGCTCACCGAATGGAATGAGTCCCCAAGCCACCTGAAGTTAGTTGAATTTAGTTGGTCTGTCAGTCCTGCCCCTCATAGTTTACGATCGACCCGAATAATTACAAACGAATTGGTGGTTGCAGCACATTTTGCAACGAATATGTTTGTCGCTTCACTGAAAAACAACTTTTCCACGATCGAATATTACCTGCTTTATTCCCATGTCTATTCGGTTTGCTTTGACCGTTTTAGTACGTTACTCACGCTCTTACTTGTCGGTGTTCGACCCTCACTAAACTGGTAGACAGTATCACAGAACTATATCTGCTTATCCTGT
>NW_008760864.1:0-659 GCF_000715545.1 Opisthorchis viverrini | reverse complement strand
AGGTTGGAGCTTATTCACACAGCCAGAACGCAAAATAGGGAGCATATTAGTGTTTTAGCTGACCACTGTCTGCGCTTCAGTTCCTTAGTGTCGGAAAAAGACTCAATGACAGGGAACACAACAATTCTGTTGCGAACGTGCAGAATTTTGAGGAGCATCGCGGTATTTAAAGCATTGAGTGAACATTCATCATCGTCGGCCGTTGCTCCTCTGACATTCCTGAACACTCATCATCGTCAGTTGTTCGTGAACTGATGGACTGCTAGATCGTCCAAGGAAGCTGGGTTTTCTGGCCCGGATGCTTCCCCACTGCGATTTCGTTGGGGTTTGAGGGTCTCAGTAGGTTTAGGCCTTGGATTTGTGGACGTGATCTTTCGGCAGAAGTACAGGTTTGTATCTTCTGTGGAGCAGTGGAATCCATGCAACTCACTCAACAGGCCGGAAAGAGCATTGTCCTTCGTGGGGAACACAGTCACAAACGAGGTCAACGAAATAGGGTCATACTGCCCTTTGCGGTGCCAGAAGCCTGTGGCATAGCATCATGCAGCTTTGGTCAACAATCGCCGAAAGACGTATTTGATACCTGGTATAAGCCTCATCAGGTTGTCTTGTTGCTGGAGCAACGGAGCACTCTATCTACTGGAAGCCACGGTGCACCA
>NW_008760863.1:0-659 GCF_000715545.1 Opisthorchis viverrini | reverse complement strand
TTTGTTCATGCGAATATGCTCCACCAAGTCTCGCTCATTTGTCACGTGGTACGATCAGTTAGTGTTGAGTGCCGAAACTTCCCAACGGTTGGCAGGTTCAGTGGCCCATGAACTAGAAAGCAAGATAGAAGTGCGCCAATCACAACAAAGGTGTCCAATGAACCAACCAGATATAGGGAACTGAGGTCACAACGCACCTCAGGTTCCAGTCTGTCCAACCAAGTGATGCGAAATTCCCCTTCGGATCAATCAATCAGTTTAAAGTTACTAGATACTGTTCAGGAACTGCAAAAACACAGACAGTGAAGAAGAAAAATGACCAATCAAATCCGTACCAATGATGTCAGATGAAACGTTTTCAGTTCAACTGCCGAGCTCGGCCAACAGGTCAACAATCAATCTGTACCTGTCTTAAAATGTAGGATTAACCAGTTTCCGGAAATTTATCGAGCAGAAATCACCCCTCTGATTTGCAAATAAAAATATCACCCTTTCATACTCAACAACGAATGATTGAACAGGCTATTTTTTTTTAATTATTGAGGCTTATGAGTGGCCAGCCAAATGTGTTTTGCTTTTGAAAGTATTCTTATCTCCTTGTAGTGACCATCTGTGGTCGTTCCATCAAAATGTTCTCTCCAGACATGGAGACATGATAC
>NW_008760862.1:0-659 GCF_000715545.1 Opisthorchis viverrini | reverse complement strand
ACAAATTACGATTCACATTATGATTCCCCATCCACTGCAACAACGTTCAGTGACAATGTCCGTCTCATCCTGCTTAAACCATACGACCAGGATAATCCGATAAACTTGAGGTTCCCTGGATGAAAAGCGTTATCTATGAGCTAAATGCGATCAAAAACATTGTCGGCTTGGCTACAACTGCTGTTAAGAACAGTTGTCTTCTTGGCAAATAAGTCTGCTCAAAGTCTAGGGAATCTCAGCCTGCAAAAGTAATGGCGTAAAAATGCGCGCGAAGCAGCTTTCCAGCAATGTTCTCCTGATGAACAGCTAAACTGCATTTAACGCAACCGAACGGATTACATGTTAAAATGCGATGATTATTTGGGCCTGCAATAATGACTAGATATTTTGCGCTACTCCCTGTTTGACACAAATAACCGGTCCTACAACATAGGCCTCCATAACAGCATGTACAGTCTATCATCGACGAACACTAGCCTACTCTCAGTGGCTCTCCTCGTTAACGTAAAATGAGTTCTACTAAAAGTGGCCCATGTAGATATTATCTCATCTCTATTTGAATGCCAAGTCTTTTTGACAGTTTTTCTGATCGCTCCAAACTTCTTGTCTTGATGGCATCTTTATGAAACTTTCAACTCGCTTAAGTTGATAACGCCAAT
>NW_008760861.1:0-660 GCF_000715545.1 Opisthorchis viverrini | reverse complement strand
GCACGACTGTGGTAGTTTTCCGTTTGCGGAGCTCGTAAAATGATCCTATTTACTGTTCGTGTTATGCGGTCTCTTTCGGTAAGATCCGACTCCTTAAACTTCGGTGGGTTTTTGAACTCTCTCCCGTTCGCTTACGACTGACTGGGTAATATTATGATCGGCTTGCATTTATACCGGGCAAAGATTGTTACTTACTGATTTGACTCTGATCAAACGATTCGTAGCAACTTCAGTGGGACCAAAGGAAATTTTACCACAATAGGAGTACTGTGATTAAACTTACATCCACGCACTGACAGCCATCATGCTGTGTTCCGTTCAAGTGGATAAATCAAATTGTCAGAAGTGAGACCATGTGTCACGTGATAGTATGCATGTTTTACAGCAATCTAAACTGAAACGCATTGCTACAGGAACATTCCTGCCTGCTCTGGGAGAACATGAAAATGAGGTCACCACACTGCACGCACATCAAGCTGACAAAACATACAAACTGTGGTGTCAAATATGTTATGAACTCTTCTTAAATTTCATGCGTCGAATTGATAAAACCGGTCAAGTGCCGTTGGCCCTTCTTAGAAGCAAATGAAGCCGTTTACCTCCTCGGAAGTTTTCTTGATTGAAAACCCTGATTGAATTGTTTTCTGCACCTTTGACATT
>NW_008760860.1:0-660 GCF_000715545.1 Opisthorchis viverrini | reverse complement strand
GTAGCTTCTGTCGTACTTTGCCATTATTCATCAAGTGTGCTCGCCATAATTGCACTGCTGCTTCACTGTAGAGAGTAGTTTAGCTACCAGCGGTGCGGGTTTACGGTTTTAGCATACCCAATGCTATTGCGTCAGACTGTCCTCTTTCCAACTGTGTTGTTGAAATACCCTTTGACTCTTGCGGACCTCCCTCTAAATCCTTGGGGGATTGTGATGTCTCGGGAAGTTTCTTCCTCCTTAGATCTTACCACAGGATTTCATATCATTTGAATAATTTAACTGGTTCGACGGAAAGCGTAACGCTACCTGATGGAAACACGGAGGCTGAAAAACGGCCAGGTTACTGAAGCCTAAACGGGAGCAGACATAATGCCAAGGTTGGTTTTGAAGTACAGACCTTCCTGCAACTAATCTCGCGCATTGACTTCTGAACTATCTCGAGATCGGTGGTCAGATTTGGTGTTTGTTCCTTATCCGCAACTAGTAATGTGCTTCCTCGGTATTTCATCATCATCGGAGTCAGCAACATCATTGTTGACATTAGTGCTTCACAACCGTAAAAAGGAGGATAGAGGCTACGCTTGTTATGACGTGTACTCCGCATGCTAGAAAACCGTCTACCTCATACAGATCTTTTCGTCCAGCCCTGTGCTGAGTGGA
>NW_008760859.1:0-660 GCF_000715545.1 Opisthorchis viverrini | reverse complement strand
CCTTGGTGGCTATGGCCATTCACTGAAATACTGATGCAGATAAAAATATGGGAACGGGTTTCTGAAAATCAATTTTGGTAATGAATTTTTGTTGTCTGCTAAGAAAGTAATAAGAAAAACTAATGTGATTAGGTATGGCAAAGACAATTAATGACAATTAATGGGTGAGAGCTACACTCTTAACCGTTAAATAACCGACTTCAGCCACCGTATAAACTACCCATAACCAAGTCATGCTGCCAGGGATAGCATTTGGAGCCACATGGCGTGGACGATTCGCTGTACCGGCTGTGTTGCTCAGATTTCAACTAATAGTCAAAGCGATACTTGCAACAATATACAAAAAGCTGCTAACTCCATTGATTGAGGGAAAAAGGCATAGCAATCCCTTGAAGGCACTTTGAGGGTCTTTGGCGGTGAATCTTTTGGATTAAAATCAATCCCAATGGAGGTTAACTGAAAACTAATAAACAAATCTGCACGTGTTTTTTACAAGGAACAGTCGCCAGAAATGTAGAATTCCATGAGCACAAATGGGTTTGCCCCGCCGACACTTTTCGTATCAGCGGACTAGAGCCCAGTGGTGGAAACCCTCGGAATCTTGTGAGATATTTGCCACAGTGTATTCCCAAAAATTTTGTCCCCACTGCCTCTGGTGCA
>NW_008760858.1:0-660 GCF_000715545.1 Opisthorchis viverrini | reverse complement strand
AATAAACAACTCCGTAGTGAAGGCCTTCTTTCTTCCCTGGTAGTAAAGAGCTGCATCGGGCATGCAAGATGAATTACACACATTTGAAACTGTATATCTTCACGGATTTTCGCAACGAATGCGCGAAAATTCAATCACGAGCCTCGCGCATGTTTGATGGTCTCTGCTAACAAATTGGTTGTGTTTGCTAACCGCTTGTACTATTTGGAAATGATCCAAGGGCTCCAGTTTGGGTGTTACACGCCTACCATGATTCGTCTGTGTAGACTGACTTGAGAACAAAAAGTCAGTTGAACTAGAATCAACCAACCGTTGTGCATTCACTCACAAAATGATCCCAAAGTGACGGCTCAAACCATTGACTATATAACAGAACAAACAAAAGCACTCAGATGTATGCGTTAATAATGCTTACTAGTGCTTAACTCTCACATTGGAATGATTAACAAACGGGACAGGATAGGAGTTAGGCGATGACAATGGAGAACAATGAGGGGCGTCAGAAAATGCATTTTTCACCTATTCGTACCCCTTTGCACAATAAACAAGGCAAACTGACCGATTTGGCGTGATGGTACTTTTAAGTGCGAAGTTCATTGTTCTAAGTGGGCTGGGGTTGTGCCAGAATCCGCTGACTCAGGATGACAAACAACACCTTCG
>NW_008760857.1:0-660 GCF_000715545.1 Opisthorchis viverrini | reverse complement strand
CGACAAATCGGGTTTGTGTAATCTTGCCCTTAACAACTATGTGGATGATAGTGCACTCTCTGTTGGGTTTGTGCCGTCCCGAATAATGAGAACCAGTTTCGCAAGAATTCAAATAGTCCTGACTATTTTAGCAGCCTGTGCACTAGCTCTTTAATCGGACCATCCCGTCAAGGACATCTTCTACGATATACTACAAGAAATGGTTAGCCGTACGGCAAACCGTAAAACCTCGGTTGTTGTTGCCAGGTCGATCGAAAGAACTGATGCCTCAAATTACTTCATGTATTTGAGAAGTATGAGCTAAAACAGCCACAAAGGAACAGTGACGAACAACACAATTTTGCTAGCTTCACTCGACCTTTAATATCAAGTACATGTGTCCAAACTGGTTTTCAAATAGACTGCATGTGGGTAGCGGTGTAATGAGTATGATCTATTATGTATCATACCCCTGTTCGTGCAATATTCCAAATGTCGTACTTTGTGACTGAGCGGAGTATTGATACCTCAGGTTATAATAATGACTGTTGATTTGTTCGCTGATCAGGACAAGTTGGCCCGTGGACAATTGTACTGGCCCTTGATACCGATGTAGACCCGAGACAGTAAGATCAGTGGGCGAATGTGCAATGGCTCGACTGATCGAACAAATGAAAATTC
>NW_008760856.1:0-660 GCF_000715545.1 Opisthorchis viverrini | reverse complement strand
CACATCAGACTTCATACACGATAGAACACCACCAAAACGTCGTCGTGCACAATGCCACAAGAAACGTGAGCAAAATGCTTTTTGATGCTGCATTTCAGCCGATGTCCGATAAAGATGGAGTGAAAGAGATGAACTTTGTCGCATTTCTCGGAATCCCAGTGGGGGATGCTGGGATTTACTATGCCTACCACTATCGTGGGAAGGTTCGAGTAGAAAGATGTCCATCCATTCAGTGGACTAGACTGGGAGGATCACAGTATAACCTTGCCAATAATCCGTTGTTTGTGGAGAGCGGCGGGAAGAGTTTCTACGTCTACAAGTGTGCAAGGATGCTGCTTGCAGAACATATTGGGATTGCCACTGCGCTTTTCAATACCTACGACGAAAGCATATACACCATTCCCGAGCAAATAGATGAATTCCAAGATGTGCTTGAAAACTGGTTTTCTCATTACGTGAATGGGACTGTTCCAAGTTTGGACCCTGAGAAGGAGCTATCCACACGCCATTTTCCAGCAATCCCGGAATACTGGATTTTGAAACTTCGCCTCACTTGGGTGCATGTTAACGTGTATCAGGAGACTGTGGAACTTCACGGCAGAAGCACCAATAGGTATGGTGAAAACGTGAAATGTTCGTTCAGGTATTCTGAAAATGACA
>NW_008760855.1:0-660 GCF_000715545.1 Opisthorchis viverrini | reverse complement strand
TTCGGGTGCGCTCGCGTGTCAAAGTTTAACCTCTAGTCATGTAAGACTTTCCGCTAATCCACGCAATGCACGTTCCCACTAATAATGGATCGAAGGGCGATTGTTGCTCTCCTTTAGAGTGCATGATTTCATATAGTGAACCGAACGCAGTTACTGCCCCATCATGAATCGTAAGGCATACTTGTTCCCAGCTTGCATCAGCAACTAGTGTATAGATCCAAGCTTCCTGCGTAGACGGAAAATATATAGAAAAAGGTAACACAAGTGAATTATTGGACAATAACACTAGATCTTATCTCCATTCTACTATAGACACTTCACAGTGAAAATTCAGTAACATACAGCATTTCGACACATCAATCTTGCTGTGAACAGCTCGGGAATTCTAAAACCATATAATACCATGTCGAAGGCAAAATGCCCACATCGACTTTGCTGCAAGTTGTCGAAGTAAAACAAGAAAAAGTTGAACAGCTCCCCAATTTCATTTAGTCTATGTCAAACTTTATTCGATGAAGGACGCATTCTTACTGCAGAATGTCTTTCATTCCGGAGACTTTCAGTGTGCTCTGTTGAAAATAAAGGAATGTTCCAAGTGTTAATCATGAGATTGATGCTAACGTCCCGTAGAGAATCCTTCAAAATCCAAAATAGTGCTAT
>NW_008760854.1:0-660 GCF_000715545.1 Opisthorchis viverrini | reverse complement strand
TTTTTCTTGCAACTAAATTGCCAATTTCGTCTATTTCATCCCATTTACACTCGACTACCCGATCTGCTCTTTCACAGCGCAATCATGTGAGAAGTTTGTCAATGGTCTGAGGGCTTAATTCACACTTGATCTGCAGAAAACAAAGTAAATCCAAGCAGCATCTCAATGCGAACGTTAGGAGAGAATGTTTTTAGAGGACATCTGTGATTTCGAACATTTGTGATAACAGTTCTCGGATTGGTAACGTTCTTGTCGCTGGAATAGTACAGATGTTCTCAGTGCCTCCATGGAACATTCTAGGAAATGCTGCTTATTTTTGGATATGCCTTCAGGGTTATTGGCACTTCGGATTTTGGCAGATGTGCGCAAAAAGTTTGCGCAAGCAATACTTTCCTTCCAGAGCTTCTATAAGCCTATGCGACGATAAGGATAGTTTGCAATTGGCTAATCGTTTAGTTTCTTGTCGGTGACTATTAACCACAGCGCTGAAGAAAATAACGCATTATATTATTAGAAGCGTTGCTAGTCAAATTCACTCAAAAGATGAAAAATCTTTCCAATTCAAGAATTTAAAAATTGGTTCATGCGCCATCCCTCAAATAATTATTCGCGTATGCCTCGTCTGTATTTTTGTCAAAACTCTTCTGCGGGAGTGCGAAA
>NW_008760853.1:0-660 GCF_000715545.1 Opisthorchis viverrini | reverse complement strand
ACACCGCGGTAAGGTCCAGTCTCTTTGTGATAAATGCGCCTTCTCCAGGCGTTCTAACCATCCACCACCTTAAATTCGCCGGTAAATGTGATTATTGGCTCGCATAGTTATTGGACTGTAAGAAATTCAGGATCCAGAACTGACCCTGTACTGTCTCCACAAGTTATCGGGTCTAGGGTAGAGAGCACTTTGCTACGATTTCACACCAGCTGACTCGGTATTTTCTGCTGGCCATGTAAATACAACCTTTTTGAAGAACCGCCGCCCTCCGTAATTTCATCGCCTTCATACGTTTTGTTGTTTAACAACCAACGCGTTCACCTGACTTCCAAATTTTCGACGTGGAGCATAACTTGAGATCTGCTCCGAATGTGGAACAGCGTTACATACTTCATGATGATGATCGGTGTGGTACTGTGCGTGCGGACAGTGCAAAAGTCCTCTGTCTTTAAGGCTCCTTTCCGAACCTCGTGAAATCCCGCGCACGTGGTAAAGAACACTGATGGAAGCCTCCAGGTATCTACAGTTTCAAACGGTATTGAAATAAACATTTAAAAATGCTGCTGGTGCAAAAAGGCACCATCTGGTGGACGGGTCTACCAATCAGCTTAGTTGCATCACCTACAACGTCCGCTTTACTCAGAATCACTGCCACTCACT
>NW_008760852.1:0-660 GCF_000715545.1 Opisthorchis viverrini | reverse complement strand
CGAGGAGACATCATCAGTGCGCAGTTGCATGCTCAGGACAGTTCAACACATGGGGGTTTGTGATCCAACCTCATGTTATGTCGCTAGTTTCCATCGTGAGCACTTTTCATACTACTATGTGACAATCGGACATACTTTGGGGCGCAATTCAACTTATGCCTCATGTTTTTCGCTTCGTATGCACTTGTAATATTTTTTAACCATATCTGTCAAGCCAACGTGCCCGACAGTTCGGCGGTAACTTGGGACCTCAGAGTCGACGAGGTAGTAGGTAGTCGGACAAATCAGGCACTTCCATTATTAGAGGTCTAATAATGAATGTGATGGCGTGACTGTGTTCAAGATGATTGCTTCATGGTAAACGGTCACCGGAATGCGAGTGTGTCACAGATCTAAGTACCGTCTGTTTATCACATTTCTCAGTTTGAATTCTACGACACCAATAGCATCTGGGGCAGCATTTTTCAGGCAAGCAGTGACAGGCTGTAGGGAGGACTATCGTGGGACTGCAGGAAGCGGGAAGAAGGTAGGGATTGAGTAGCTAGTTTTAATCAGTTAGGTCTCTACGTTTATCACAACGTTGATTCAGGCTTTCAGACACATGCCGTCTACATAGCTATGATAATCCTTCAACTTTAGTACCCTTTTGGTGCCAAGCTG
>NW_008760851.1:0-660 GCF_000715545.1 Opisthorchis viverrini | reverse complement strand
GTATGTATATATGTTCAAATAAAAGACGGAAGTGAACAGTTGCCCACAGGGCTGAAACCATTACGCGGAAAGCATCCGCGAGGTGATGTTGGGTGAGTGAGAAGACGTATCCTACATTTGTCAACACACCGACAATGGTTAATGCTGTGAGGGTGCTGAATGAACTAGACTGGAATGAAACCCTCATAAGACGGCCACTTGAAACTTTCATTTACGCACCTACTTGATGACCAGTCTTGATCGATATGTGTTTCGTACGGGAATCATCGATGAGAAGCTCATAGTTCCTCGGCTGACTACTCACTCGCCAACCATTAGTGATGCCAACCACTGAACCACCAATACGATCCGCTTCAAACAAACCAGAAACTGTGTCGAATACATTTATGATGACACGTTTCCGCAAGAGTTCTCCAGGTCAGTGAAGAGACCGAAAACAATCAAGGCTGTCTGAGCTCATAATCGTGACGACACTTCCTCAGCCATCACGTTTCAGACCAAATGAAATGTCGTTGGCAGTTGAGAAAGCTCAGAACACTCGCGACCACCGAACCTACTGATGGCCAATTCGAGTCTGCACTGCACGCTCAACTGTCACCAGTCATGATCACACAAAATCAGATCATTCTTACACATCTTCACATCGTACTAAAAATCACA
>NW_008760850.1:0-660 GCF_000715545.1 Opisthorchis viverrini | reverse complement strand
ACCCCGCTGATTTGGCCGTATCGGATCGGCTGATGAGTGGGAAAATAACAATGCTTAGTTCTCGCAGATGGGGGGCGTCAGACACAAGGTTGGCATGAAATACGGGAGACTTTTTTGATCAAACGGGACACCAATAAAATTTTGTTTACATAGTACGTCGTTTGTGTTCACAGAATTAGCATAGGTTCGTATACGGAGAGCTCCAAAAGCTTTATCGTAATTTGATATCTAGGCATGGACAACTTGACAGTACCCCAGACCTCGTGTTTCTGTCTGGTGGCACCGAAAGGGTTCTAGGCTGCACGATTAGGTTATAGAGGTAACATTAATAATATAACAGCTATGTACTACCTAGTTGAGTCAAACGGCCACTGTTATTGTCGGATATGACCACATACAAAACACCGACCCTCACAAAAAGGTATACGTTTTTTCTGGATTTCACTGTCCGAAAACCGTTTATTGGACTTGGATTGGGCGATGGACTGATAACCATTTGCGAGTTGGCTTACTAGAATGAATTCGGAAGTCTTTCGTAAGGTGATGCGTCTCTAAAAGCGGTCAATTGTCCGAGCCGGTTTTCCACGGGATCTCCGGACCACTAGTTGCTTTCTTGGATAGCGATTGAAAAAAGCATTCGAGGACCAATGGTAATTTTTT
>NW_008760849.1:0-660 GCF_000715545.1 Opisthorchis viverrini | reverse complement strand
TTTATGCCCCAGAAGTGTCACCGAACTCCAAGCAAGCTGTGTCATGGCTTATTTACACGCAGGCCAACTCTCGGGGTAAGATTCAATAGGGCCTTTAAGCGAACGACGTACTCTGGTTTCGAATCGCTGTGCACAACAACATCGTCTATATACATGGACATATTTTGTAGTCTCTTCGTTAAACGAAGCATGAAGCGCTGGAATGTGAATGGTGCCCCCGACAAATCGACAAACGGCATCCGTCTAAACTAATATTGAGTGTAATCAGTCACGTACGTCATTTCCTTCCAATTTTCTGCTTTGAAAGATAGTTTCTGGTATCTGGAATGCAAGTCAAGCACCGTGAACTACCTGGAATTGTGAAGGCAATCGACAACCTCGCTATTGAAGGGCGAGGTCAGTCCCTTCGAACGTCGGAAATTCGCATAAAACTAGCATTTCCCGTACACCTTCTTTACAAGCAAAACAAACGGTCGGCTTCCTCGAGCACGCTATTTTGTAAAATCTTTTGAACTTGTTTGAGGACCTCCTCTCGTGGCTGAAACGGCAGCGTCGAAGGCCGTGAGGTCGAAAGCATTCGGATGATAGGGGGATTTCGTATTTACTCCATGAGCAGAAACCAAATGGATCTTCATCGCCTGTGAACAGTTCGCAATATTC
>NW_008760848.1:0-661 GCF_000715545.1 Opisthorchis viverrini | reverse complement strand
CCAAACGGCAGTTGACAGGGTATTCGGTTTTTATATTTAAATGCGACTGAAGTTTACCTCGCACAATTGAATTAACTGAATAATCAAGGACAAATACATTACTGCACAAACAACATTATACTAAAGATAGACCTGACTGCCTTTATGGTAAATCAAAGATTAGAAAAGCAGACAACTGTTTGACGATCGGAATCAGGATTCGGACAACGATAATTTGTTCCTCCTTCCGTTATGGATACATCCCAGTGCATGGACTTATTCACAATTTCAGGTTTCAGTAAATTTGCGAAATTGGCACGCTCAGTGGCACGGAATCGCAATATGTTGGCTTCTCAATCAGAGACGGATGATTCAACGGCCTCGGTAAGATACAGATGCCTTGGCATCCATTTCACACCCCGTTTTGGCCGCTTCTTATGTAGCAATCAAAATTAGCGAGACGCTTTCATGGAGGGGTCAATGCACGACAGATTCAAAATTCAACCGGTTTGTAACTGTTCTCCGCACAATGGACCACACAATACATTTTTGCCGTATGGGAAATTGCGATGAATGTATGAGTGATAGAATACATTTAGCCTCACAACGAGTTGATATTGTAGTAGATTGGGGTCGAAATTTTCCTGGACAGTCGCTTCTCGCAATCAAACGAATTTTACAG
>NW_008760847.1:0-661 GCF_000715545.1 Opisthorchis viverrini | reverse complement strand
GTAGGCTTCAGATACCACTGGTGGGTCACGCATGAGTACTCCTTCTTCCATTAAGGAGAAGGTGGTTGGCCAATTTCCTCAGCGGTGTCTTATGTTTTTTCGGGTAATGTATAGTTTTGCGGCACGTTTTCTCATGTATTATTGATGAATTTCTGGTCTACAGAGCTTTCAAATTCTACGAAGAGCCAGCTTATCCTCTATCTTTCTGAAAATTAGTTTGGATGCCGCCGAATACTTTCAGGTAGTCTTTGGTCCAATTGATTAAGCGCAGGTTTCCTTTAGACGAACACATCTTCAGGCTCGTGAATTTTCTGGACAATGTTCAGGTACGTCTCCTCCACTGAAGCTGTCTTCGGTTTAATTTGGTCAAGTGCAGTACGAGTTTCTACGAAGTGTGCACGGCAGAAGTCCCGAATCCACGTTTGGGGTTCTAGTTCCCTGGCCCACTGGAAGATGCAGCCAATGGCTGGCACACCGCGGTCACTATGTCCTAGTGAAGGCCTAATTGAGAGTTGAGCAACGAAGTGTCTTTTTTGACGGCAGCCAAATCCCACATGGACAGTGATTGGCTTGCACGGTAACTGGTAGGTTTGGCAACATGTTAAGTTCAGGCGCTCTGTTGAACGACTCTGGTCAGCGCCGATGCAAAATGTCCACCAGA
>NW_008760846.1:0-661 GCF_000715545.1 Opisthorchis viverrini | reverse complement strand
TCTGGCCTTTTTGTTTGCACTGAGTATCCTGTGATCCAAACTCGGGGTTTACATCTATGGGTTTTGAAAGTGGTGTTCAATTACAACCAAAGTATCAGACAAGACAAAATCAAATGGGCGCTCAGATTAAATATGGAATGTTCAGAATCAACCTGAACCTTCAATGAGCTGAAGACTACTATGACCCTTGGCCAGCTGATCTCGCATAGGCGCCTGCGTCGGTTAAAATATGGTTAATCCGGAGAATTGTTTACTGCTGATGTTCTCTGTGGTCACGGATTTCTTTCGACGGACTGACTAGAGAACGACAGGCCCTTAATTTTGCACTGACTTCTGGTGTTAAATTAACAAGCTGATGCAGAAACGGGCGTTTCCCTTCTGTGATTATGTGTGTGCGTTGAAGCAGTTTAAATGCAACTGCAACACGTCAAGAGTTGGTAGGGAAATTCAACCTCATTAAAAGACGCATAATACTGTCATGCAGTTGGATAGTCCTTCTCTTCAAATTTCAGTGTTATCTATGAACATGTGACATTGTTTGCAACAAGCTTACCATGACGGAGAACGACAAAGTCTGTTCTCTTTCTTTAGAAAGTTCAGTGGTTTCGCCAATATATCTTGACTGAATGCATACATAATGGATTTGCTGTCTCAGGTGTAG
>NW_008760845.1:0-661 GCF_000715545.1 Opisthorchis viverrini | reverse complement strand
CAGTGCAGTGTAGGGCTGTTTGAGTACTGTAGTCCACATTTCACACAAAACCTTCAACGCAGTGTGTGGATTGACATGTCTAGTCAACCGCGAAAGGACTGCCCTGTATGGAGTGATTTTGTACGTTGGTCCCACGAAGGGCATCTGTGGAAAGTGCAAATCAACTGGTAAGGGCACATCTACTCGGTGGCGTTGATTTGTTTTTAATTTATTAATTTGCAATTTTTAATGAACCTTGTGTTCTAATTTACTGTTTATTTGTACGCTTTCTAATATAACCCAGAAATGGGAGACGGATAGTGGGTGGTTCAAGAGTATTCAGCGAACTTTTGAGTAGCAATACAATATCCGGTTGCCAGTGTCGTAAGGAACATTTACAAAATCAGACGAATCCAAATAACCCGTCTTCCGATGAAGTTGTGACTGGCCCTATGAGAACGTGCTCAAAGTCGATGGGGCTGTTTGACTGTGTCATAGTTCAACTGGAGTGAACAAGAGAAAAACGGGGAATTTGAGCAGTGTTTTAGTCGACAGAGTACCCAATAACTGTCCGAACTGCGTTGATCCACCGGTCTTTTATTAATCGTCCTGTGAATAAATCGTGCAATAGTACGTCAGATAGGGTAAACACGTCTTGATGAGTCCACAAGACCTGAGAATC
>NW_008760844.1:0-661 GCF_000715545.1 Opisthorchis viverrini | reverse complement strand
AAATCGCCAAAAGGGGATATCAGTTCCAGGAAAGGGAACTTTAACCTCAGATGGTAGGCAGTGAGTGGCTCTCTACACAGTCCTGATTTACGAGGTTGGCATATGACGGCTCTGATGGAGATCTGCATACGCGCGTGTAAAGCAGTTGCAATATAGATAAGGGGATACATGGGATGGAACACGTGATGAACTGAAGAATTCAGTTTCAGATTCTGGAAAAATGACAGCCTAATGTTGGTAATTTATTGTTGCAAACAGGCGAACCATTATTCTGGTGTTATCTCGGATTTAGATTGGGTATTTTAAACAACCCCGATTTAGCAGCGTCACTCTCATCTTCCACGATTTCATTTTTCGAGCGATGCGGAATTATACGATAAAACGTTCCCACCCAATAGTGGTAGCGTCAGATTCATGGGTTGGAAATTAAAGTACGTTGGTGTTCAGTGCATTAAGAAACGAAATGGGCTACAATGATGTAGAGATGAAACAATCAAAACCATCGGCCAACGGGTCCAACCGCCAGACAGGTAGAGCATGAGACCTCTGAGGCATCATAGTGCTCATCATCATAAGCAAAAGCTTGCTTTTGGACTCGAAATGCACGGAGAACACTCGAGTGACTTGGAGGGTTTATGATTTTAAGCATTCTTGAGCAAGT
>NW_008760843.1:0-661 GCF_000715545.1 Opisthorchis viverrini | reverse complement strand
CGTCAGTTAGGAAACCCGTTTCTTCGAGGACACCTAGCAGTGAGTTCCTATTTGCGATTCAGGGGGAAAAATGTAAGGGGTGCCAAGATAGTTTGGTCATCGACGTGTATTGTGGCTTTTTACTTCCTTAGTATTTGGCCTAACCACAGGATGTTGTGCTGTGGCCCAGTTCCTTGAAACTGGAGTTGACGGAGAGGTGAAATTCGCAAACCCAGGCTTACAGTGTCACTGATCTGCCAAAGTAGAATGCTGAACAAACCAAAATTAAAGTCGAGGGTATGGAAAAATCCTTTGTTAGGACGACTAACGTGCAAAACTTACGATGAAACTATCCCTACACATGACAAATGAGTCAACTGTGAAGTTAACTAAACTGATAGTTTCCAAGCCCGTCTTTGACTTCACGAAAATTGTCACTGAATCATAAAAACAAGAATGCAAGTGAATTGCCTTTCAGGGAATTTAGGGACATGAAATCAATTCTGTAAATGTTTATATGAGCTTCATTGGAGTCCTCTCATCCGAACTTTTAGCTCTGGAGAAAGCTTCATTTCTACCCGTTCCAAAGAACGGAAATGTAGCCTACTAGGGCTATCTCACAATCTTTCACGCGTTGTTAACAAGCCATTATCAGTCGCCAAACCGAATGCACCAACCGAAA
>NW_008760842.1:0-661 GCF_000715545.1 Opisthorchis viverrini | reverse complement strand
TTATGGTGAGCAGAATCACTCGTTAGCGTGGTGAAAACACAAAACTAATTCCACCGTCATTTAGGCGTAATTTTCTTCGTCCAGATAAAACTGTTTACGACATTAACTTTCTCTGCCTTAGTCCATGGGTCACCACGCAATTCTGCCATCTGGATACCTTTCCAAGCTGTCCCCCGAACAAATCAGAAATCTCATTGGACCATACCGTTTCTGAATTCTGATTGGTCGGTTGGGAGACAAGGTTACTCGCCGTCATGTGCAGACGGACCAATCAACAGAAAAATTTAGTACGCTAATGATGCCTGCGGTAGCAAAGCTTGTGTCTAAACTAGCTACTCCAAAGACTAATCAGTCACCACTTTTTTCCTCTTCCATCGGCCCCCACCCTTGTACATCCCACATGTTCACTGTTTGGGAAACGTTCCCAAGGTCACCCGGATGAAATGTGGATACGTTTCGAACCATTCGGCAAAACAGTATAAATATGCCTCTTCATCCAGGAAGAACCGATCAAGTCGTCGAACGATTCCGTCCGAAATAAAGCTTCGAAATAATTCGTCTGAGTTACACTCAACATTCAAACGTTTTCGTGGATTATACTCTGTCTGAGGAACAAAACCGTGTTCACGTGATCTCACAGTCATAGGCATCTATGAGACTG
>NW_008760841.1:0-661 GCF_000715545.1 Opisthorchis viverrini | reverse complement strand
CCCTTCTTGGGGATCATCAGGCAGGCGCAATTCCTGAGTATCAGTCAACCTTGTGTTCTACTTGGACCCGAAATGCACGAAATTGTCGAACTACATTCATTAGCATACCAGTTTGGTCTTAAGAGCATCATAAACGATAGATTCAGCTAAATTTCAGGGTAGTTTCGCGCAAAACCAAACTGGTTAAGAGTGGCTTGCATTTCACTAATCACGAAATCTATTGTCACAATCCGCTTTGGTTTGGAGTGTGATTACTGCAATTGGAGGATTTGTTTGGCCATAATAAACGGAGGAAGCGCGGACGATCCGCACATCCATCAATAAACTGGCATGACCTGCGAAGAACCTTTTTTTTAGAAACGACGTTTCAACATAACCGCTTTATTCATGATCATCGTTTAACGAACTTTTTGTTGTTGGGCTTAGAGATTCACTACTCAATTTCATCTGCATACGGTCCTGATAGACATCCTACTAAACTTGGTTAGGGGATAACGGTCCGGCGTGTATACTGCAAAAACACTGTTTTCGATGATGCGACTTAAATGAATAACAGTTTTTGGTGTAAAATATTCGGATGCAGACTTTATTTCGAGGTACACCAGATCACTTTTGCATTGTTAAGAACAAGGATGAGTGCATATTTTGAAATATGGTCCTT
>NW_008760840.1:0-661 GCF_000715545.1 Opisthorchis viverrini | reverse complement strand
GACAATAAGAAAACGCGACTGGTGAAAGAATTTGTCACGAATCGATATCTTACGCAACTTTCAAGATGGTGAAGTTATGAAGTCTGAGAATCTTACAGCTATCTGAGACTAGCCAAATGGAAATTCATGGGAGCTTTCAAGTTCTGCAAGATGAATCCTGACTGTGAAGCGTTCACAGCTGTATATGATGATTGACGCAATGAGAACGTGTCGTTATGTTGTTCAGAGCAATGAAGTTCTATTGGTTTTATTGTGAACAAGCCACCTCCATATAACCTATATATTTAATTATGCTCACATATGCTGATTAGGTGCTGGTAGCGTTGATTACAAGTGTTATATGTATAGAATCTGAAAATCGCCCAATAATGTTATGCACTGTGAAGAGCGAGGAGATGGATCAGCGCCCTGTGTAGTTGTTATGGACTGAGCGATCCATGAAAGTCCAGAAACTGTCTGAAAGGGGGACGCACACTTTCCAAATTTTCCATGGGATTCTGCGACGAGTGGGGAGACTAATTAGCTGCCGTCCCGAATAGAGTTTATCACCCAGCAATTATTCTGCGAAATCGGTAAACGTGAGGATAAAAAGCTTTCGATATAGTTTTTACATCAAAATTTCCAATCCTTACCGGTAGACAGTCTGTTACTGAACATGGCT
>NW_008760839.1:0-661 GCF_000715545.1 Opisthorchis viverrini | reverse complement strand
GATGAAACTAACGAGTATTATCGGTTTCTTGTAAACACCTTGTTCTCGATATGATGTTGCCCAGAACAAGTAAAAGTCACACAAAAAAGTCACATAACCAAAGCCCGGAGATGTGTTTGCAATCCATTTATCGAAATATCCCGCACAGCTGTACAATGCACTCTCGAATTCCACTGGGTTTGGAGCGTGGAAATTGAAGAAGCGGATACTGTCCCCACCTGCTTACTTTTCATTATTATGTAACATCTGTACTAGGTGAATTCCACTTCTGTGCTTGCTACGACAGGGTGTCTCCCTGGTCCACTAGAAATTTCATTCATTCTGCAGTTCCGTTTACTGAAATTTTCCCACAGGTTTTATCGATTACTCACAAGATGCCAATCATGTTCCGCTAGATCTGAAATCTGAACAGATGGACGACACCATATGTTGCGATTCAATGTTTATCCTTGTGCCCTATCTAGGGATTTGTTATTTGCACTGTTGCCAACAGAACCTCCCCCGTACGTGTACCGCGGCAATTGAGTGCACCAAACCGTACCGAAGTGTGATCGCGCACTCAGCAATTCAGAACACACATATGTTTCGATATGGTGCCTCTGCGTACGTTCGTGTCTTGGTGTACAAAAACAGTGGAGATTAAACTTTTTTCTCGTGAACA
>NW_008760838.1:0-661 GCF_000715545.1 Opisthorchis viverrini | reverse complement strand
TCTACTGATTGATATGTGAGTTACCTGAGAGGACAATGTGTTACAGAGTCCTCCAACACTCATTTTCGCTTTTTGTCTTTGGGCCAAAACGTGAGCAGTTCGACTAAACCTCAAGACACATAGCAGAGGATAGCAGAGTTAAACAGATCAATATGAAGAAAATGTGATTTGATAAATCAAAGTTCACTAGCCTAAGTCATGACAAATTTTGGAAGTCGCTCAAAACCAAGCAATTATGAGATTCAATTTTACAGGCAAGCAGCACAAGAAATTTTGGTTTTGCCGCCTCAGTGGCGAAGCTTTTGATAGTTATGAATCGATATCGAGTGTTGTATGGCAGGGAAAAGAACTCACGTTTGCTGCATGGGATAGAGAGAAAATGATCACTAAATTGAGCAGCAAGGACCAAATGCGCTCAGATAATCGAAAGCAAAAACGGAATAAACTTGATGAATCTCCGTGGAATACGTCTCCCCTCTCAAAACCATTCGCACACAAGAACTGAGGATGCGAGGAAAATTAGAGGAAATATAATCTTCGCCAAGCGTGACGGTACCTGTGACGCCGTCCACTTTGTCGGCTTAAACAATTTCCATGTGACCATAGTAACTGCGACAACTCAGGGCAGTGAAGCATCCACGTTGAACACCGATGTCATGCC
>NW_008760837.1:0-661 GCF_000715545.1 Opisthorchis viverrini | reverse complement strand
AGCGTACCTGGTCTCCAATGAACTTGTATTCGATGAATGCCCTCTCAACACTCACCAGATTCAAATAGCTATTGGCGATCATAAACCCCCATTTCAAGTGTCAGCCTAATCGCCTGACTGTACGAGTTGCAGTGCAACGATTGTGTGCTCCACTTTGAGACAAGGAAGTACACTATGAATGGCCTCCGCCTGTTTACCTCAGGTCCTCCGAGTAGAGTAGAAGAACGTTAGGTACTGATTTCCTAGTGGATTCAGAGTTTCTCCAGCAGAATCCGTCGAATATTCCGAACACATCCAATCATTCGATCTAGCATTACATTACAAGCTCACAAAAGATAAACAGTCGTTTTAAATGATTGTAATGGGAATTCGGGGTGCCTGAGTCGTTCGATAAATCAGTAGCTGATACTCATCACCTGAGATAAATGCAAGTCTGGTTACAAATCGACACTAGTTTCCCTAAACAAACATTAACCAACCGTCTCCAACTCTCGAGATTGCTCTATCAAACTATCTGCCCAGACATTTGAGGCTGACTTGCTCTAACATCGCAGAAATGTCAGGCCTGACATTATCTCCACGACAGGATAAGAGTAGGAGACAGCGTTATTTTTGGCGCAAAAAATCGGACACGTTCAAGTCAACTACCGGACTGGCGATT
>NW_008760836.1:0-661 GCF_000715545.1 Opisthorchis viverrini | reverse complement strand
CTGCCGGGACAGGTGCACCCAAATAGACAAACTTGTTCATAACACCAAAGGTTCACTTGCAGCCACGAGGTTTGGATTTGATTTGACATAATCTTGCAGTATCACTTTAATCTTTACAAAAGCATAGCGCACACCAAAGTGTAAAGTAGAAATAGTTAATCTGTTTACAATACTTTACATTTTTAAAGGGCTTGATCAAAGAAAAGGAAAGTCACCGGCGTATTCATTGTCTATGAGCAAGTGTCTCGGAAATTTTCTATTCCGCGGTTGTTAGCCGCGTATGGAAAGACCCAAACGACACATCAATTGAGAGGCCAAAGAGAAAGGTCGTAGACAGTATCCTGACCTAGCACTGCCGATGTGTTGAACTCAAGAGGTGATATGTTACATAAATATTCACCACATACATACATGTGTATCACGTAAGGGGACACATACAGCCATTACGGGGGACAAGAATCACCAGGGAGGTCCCATTCCTGAAAATAATCTTACAGTTTCCGAAGCTTACCGAGTTCCTCAAACTTCAACAGAACTTTATTGGGGAAGCCGTAAAGCCTTAGAGATTGAAGGCCCAGAACTCACGCAGTCACTCAACAGCGACAGGTGATAATCAGTGTTCGAGCATGGCGTAGGGGCCACGCGAACTAATGGACTGTTG
>NW_008760835.1:0-661 GCF_000715545.1 Opisthorchis viverrini | reverse complement strand
TCCATGACTCTGCCAGTGTCTGTTCCATCTTGTTTCCTATACTGGGTCTCTGTTTTCTATTCTCCCAATCCTGTGCAACAGAAACGCCTCAAACTCTGATAGTGTGGCCACGCGTTCTCGGTAGAAAGTCGCCAAGTGACGTGAAGTCGCCCAACCGAAACAATTCAATGCCAATCCATTGTGCTATCACGCTGCGCAGGAGTAAGCCCAATGTCTACTTGTTTTGAACTGTTTGTTGTGTACAAGACTGTATTCACACTTTTTCGCCGACAGTGCCGGTAGCATAAACTTACATAGTAGACGTAATTCTCAGGTTGTGATGACCTCTGACTGTTTTTATATCGCATGACGTCTATATTCTGTTAGCGAAATCAGTTTACGAATGTAGAGAATGAATTCACTTCAGTTTGTATACTAATGTTACCATTTGTAGGGCGAACGAAAGCTAATTGAATCGAAATCCAAGTATTCAGTTATCCTGCTTTCCTGTTCGTCGGGTGACTCGTAGAAGAATCGTGCTGCTCTATCAGTTGGCACCGCAACTACTTCGAGAAAAGTTTCCCCAAAGTCCTTTGTCAGCTATACTGGCCAACCCCGCTAGGGGCTAAAAAGTTGGCTACGACAGAATGACTTATACAATACTTATCAGGAAGGTCAGCTT
>NW_008760834.1:0-661 GCF_000715545.1 Opisthorchis viverrini | reverse complement strand
CTACGTGAAAGACAGTGCACATGAGCTGTTCAATACATGCGTACACTTATACAGTGTGCCGTGCGAGCGTTCGGATGACCATGTGGGCAGTTCGAATTCCCGACGGATTTTCACTACTTAACACAATCACTTTATATCAAAGCTTGAAAACTAGTTTCAGAATATTTGGCATCGTTAAAATGCTCCTTTTTTGTCCCAAAATGGTCGAAGAATTTTGGTAAAGATGTAACCGGATCATGGAAAGTTAAGCCACACTAGTTCTGGCTCGTTAGGTTAGACTTATTTTCAACAACTTCAAGCTGTAAAGCACGCGACCGCTGACGGATTCGCACAGCTGAAAAACATGGATTGAGCGTGAACGTGTGTCCAACCAGTTGACGCCTAATTCTGTTTTGTATGAATAGCCAATGATCTTTGCTCGTGAGCCTGAGAGCCACTGAGATGTGAGATTGAACTTTGGTCGGGTGTTCATAACAAACGTGGGCTTATATTCCGAAAAGCCCTATGACATCGTCACGATCAACATCGCCCAAAGTTCAGGCCCACGGCGCGATGCTTATAAGTTCCACCGTGATGATCGAGCTAGAATCCAAGAACTGCGCCGGATTTCATGCTGAGATTTGGTTGTTGAAGTATCCAGTGGAATTGCATCGCGGATTTA
>NW_008760833.1:0-661 GCF_000715545.1 Opisthorchis viverrini | reverse complement strand
TATAAGCTACTATCTCTTCTAGGGTTGACTCGTACAGTGAAAGATGTTTCAATGTACTAAAAACAGCTGATCGGTCTTCTGAACCGATTTCAACGGAGTTGAACCACTCAGATCAAAATGATGCTCTAGGGTGCGACATTGGCTGAAGGACAATTTCATATTTGTCATCCAGAGGTGACACAATTGTCGCCGGAATACGGAAAAAGGACAGTGTTCGAATTTGGCGCCGTCAACTATGCGCCAAGAGCACATTGAGAATGGTCTGCGTTAGTGGGTAGTCCATCAAAACAATCTGCGTAGGTGGATGTAATTTCCGGACACTATTACGGAAACCTTAATAAAAGCAGCCTCACTCAGAACACGAGATATGGTAATGCTGAGATAGTTCCGATAAAGATCTCAGTCTGTAAGTGAGATCAATTTATGCTGAAAGACCGAGAAGAACTGTGTAGCTGTTTTACGCCGATTTAGGATCACCAGTAGTATGCATTTCAAGAAATTACAGAGAGTCTGATGCCGAAAACCTCTCGGCTATATCCTGTATAAGTACAAGTTAATGATGCTGCTCAGACCAGACGGTCGTAGCCGATTGATTAAGTGGCCAACCTACCAAGCGAATGGTCCTGTTCTCAAAACTCTTTGACGGAGTTCAATCAAATGC
>NW_008760832.1:0-662 GCF_000715545.1 Opisthorchis viverrini | reverse complement strand
TTTTTTCGGGGTTTTGATAATAGTGGCAATCCGTGATTATCTGCTTTCCTCTTTACTTCATTCGTCTCAAACCGAACACATTGTACCGGGAAGTTGGGCACACCGAACTGTTTTTTGTATGCTCTGATTGATTACTTCAAGTCACGTTTCTTTTGTCTTTGTCGTCATGCATTTTTTATCAGCATCGAATGGAATGATAGGATTCGGCAGATCGCATCGCTATGTCACGCTATCTTTAGATGGAATAGTTCTCGTCATTTTGGCACTGCCAGGCATCATCTTAGTCTGGAGATTGTTTCCATCTACTTCAGCAGAAATGTTTGGGGCCTAAAGGCCTTTCTCATGTGGGGATAGTTTTTAAGTGGAGGGTGACTGGGTGTTTGGATTTGTCTTCATTCAACTGCAGTTTCAGGTTTTTAGTGATATTCGGTCCCTTCATGAAGTTCCGTTTAGTCGTCGTTCTGCCGTCTGGTTATCCTATTCACTGCTGTAGGTAATCGCAGCAGCGAAATAAGTTCGTTAACACTGTATTCGAATCACCATTGAAACTACCCATTCCTCTTGCATTTCCCGATTTTTTTGCGATCATTTTCTATTTGGTACTGTGATAACGACAATGTCTCAGCCCAGTTCTCGATCTGAACCCACCAAGCTATTGTTCT
>NW_008760831.1:0-662 GCF_000715545.1 Opisthorchis viverrini | reverse complement strand
CCCACGCCACATCGGCCGTCGCTTGGTTTTACCAGCCGAGCTGTATACAACGTGGACCCTAACTATGCATATGTGCGCCGCTGCGTTTCATTGCGCTTTTCAGGTCCTTGTGAAACGCACGTGAAACACGACTAAAAATTGAGAAGCAAGTGGGCCCAGAAATCAAACGGAACCTTCAGAACCAGCTCCGCGAACGCCTACCAGATTGTCCCATGTTGGATTTAACGGCGAATGGGAACAGATATCCACAGTGCTACTCCGAGCTCAAAACGTCCACTGGCGTTACAGCTAGGCAACCAAATCCAAACACTGTATCTGTGATAGGACCTTGGAGACACGGTGACAGATTTATCCTGACCGCAACCACAACTCGACCTGATGCAGGCGAAACTGGGTGTCCATGCGGACGGCAATGCTTGGTGGATCCGATGAGTCAAAGAAATGAAAGAGGAAACGTCCGCAGGCTAACCCGTTTAAATCGTATTTATTGGTTCTCCGATGTTTCTTGTCGGCGAAATTACCAGGAAACAGGATGGTGCGTTCTCTGTGACCACTGTACGCAACAAAAGGGATGGAGATCAATTTCTCTGTCAGTGAGTGCCTCGCAAATTCGTGTCTACGTAACAGAAAGAAGCAGCTCCAGGTAACTAGAGTTAATCGAT
>NW_008760830.1:0-662 GCF_000715545.1 Opisthorchis viverrini | reverse complement strand
GCAGCAGTTTGGTCCGTTTTAGTCCGGAGCTGATACTATGGAGGACTAGTTTGGAAGTCGGACACTTGCAACAATTGTTCGTTTTATGCCCGTATCCGACCGTAGACGGACGACCTTCCAACTGAACTCTAGAAAGCGCCCAAATTCATTATCTACATCTGACCGTTAGTAACGACCACAATAGCGTCTAAACTTTTAGTCCCCATAGAAGAGCATCTACAGCATCTACACATGTTGAATGATGCTCACGTTTCCCGATTTCTGACGTCAGTTTTTCTTGTTTCGGACTAATACGAATAAGTTTTGTGGTCTTCAGTGCTTAGTACAGCATGGGTTTGTTATTTGTTGCCAAACTCCTCCTTGCATAACCAAATAAAACGGATATTTCTAACTAATTTTTTTCTACGCCCCCTTCAGAACTGGAAAAAGATGTGTTCTGCAAAATCAAATGTGGTTGACTGTCTAACTAATTTTTTTCTACGCCCCCTTCAGAACTGGAAAAAGATGTGTTCTGCAAAATCAAATGTGAGTCGTTGACTGTCCGAATAACACCATATAAAAACACCTCTTTCACTTGTCACCCCTTCAGAAAGAGAGAGTTTGCAGTTGGTGAGATGCACACCAATGTTGTACTATTGTTTTTACAGTAGTCAATGCTTGTG
>NW_008760829.1:0-662 GCF_000715545.1 Opisthorchis viverrini | reverse complement strand
GGTATTAAGGACACAGATGCGAACAGCCTCGGAGCTCAACCCAGAGAGCCTCTTTAACAAGCCAGGCCCGTTGAGGTAGCTTGTTTAGGTGCAAAGGAATCTAAAAACTGACAATTCAGTCAGGATTCACTTTCAAAACAATTTTCATTTGTAAAACACAAGATTCAATGTTATTAGTAGCCATAAGAGTATCGCTTGGAGCTTGCAATGAAAAACAACAGGTTTTTTCAGTGATTCTGTTTCCTGTCAAAATCAGTTGAGACCAAACAAGTTAGTGATACGGTGAGTGAATATCCTAGTGTCCGATCACTATTTACTTCAAGAGATGAACTGATGTGGCCGAACCAAACAACCAATATCGGCGACGGTTTGGACGACCCATGAGCGCATTATAGGTGCTGGCCAAAGGGTAGTGCACCGCCATCGAAGTGAAGGCACAGAGTTGTATTCAGCTCACACGTCTAGGCAAGTAATGCCAAGGTTGAAAGACGCCGCCCACATCCAGAACGCATGTGTTAGAGGTATCTGGCAAGAAATACACTTTTCACCAATTGCAGCTATTTCTGAGGATTGCACCTAATCGAACGCACCTCCGATTATACACGTTGTAGGATTCACGCAGCCATTAGTCAAACCTACCTCAGTCATTCGGTCATCCTCCA
>NW_008760828.1:0-662 GCF_000715545.1 Opisthorchis viverrini | reverse complement strand
CAGTATTTAGTTTGCTTTAAGAAAATGTATTCCAAAACCTTCCACGGTGGAACCATTCTCCACAAAAACTGAGTTTTCCTAAGCTTGGAGCAAATAAATGACGTCAAAAACCGAAGGTTTTTAACTATGTGCAAAACACATCATTGGACCATGTTTTGCCTGTAAAGTTGCCTCTTTTGTATTGCGTATCTTTCAGTGCACAAATTCGGTCGACCGTTTTTGGTCACTGGTGCATTTTATTCGGTTAAGATTCTGTGCACTTTTAATTGTGCTGTACGGCGCCAGACTGCGCTCATGCTGACAATACATATAGGTTCCTGAGTCCCCCTGATAAGACCCTTAGACCATTTTCAGATTTTCCTTAAGTTTGTGTTACAGCAAAGATACCTTTGGTTAGGATTCCTCTCTTTTTACTCTTTGTTACTCTTTTTACGCTCTACTCTTTTTACTCTCTTTCATGAGTTATAAACTCCTAATCAAACAATTTTGCCCATTATCGTTCTCCACCTTCTTATTTAGACGATCAGAACTTAGTTCTGTTAAGAAGCGGATATGAACATGTTGGGGTAAGCATAAAATTCGTCTCCGAATTCCGAACACACATTAACTTGCCTTATTGGAGGAAAGAAAATAAATCACTGCGTGAATTCAATAACAACACT
>NW_008760827.1:0-662 GCF_000715545.1 Opisthorchis viverrini | reverse complement strand
ATGCATACATGCATACAAGCATGCATATATGCATATATCCACGCATGCACACATTTATTCATACATTCATACATACGTACAGACAGACAGGCAGGCAGGCATGCAGGCACATTGACAGTTTGGTGATGTTCCACGTACACCCAATATGTTGTACAGAAGAGTGAATTTCGGCGTGTCATCTGTTGCTCTGGCAACCACGTGATATTACATGGATTTGTCCTTCACAATGAGTAGTCTAGGAAGTCGATTCTGGCAGGCAGCTTTGACATAGCTTCGCCTTAATTCCAGCCGAGTGTTGCAGACAGACGACCGTGTTGCCAGGCGCACCTGTTTTCACTGTCCCGAAGCTTGATGGAGGCAACAACAGAGGAATAACGCGAAACAGCTTGGCGACAACTGCACCGTGCACTTCCGGTTTGAAGTTTATTCTTCTTATGCAATTGATTCCAAAAATTAACTGAACGAACAACAAAAGGTTATTTCATTTAAGGATTGATTTGTGTATTGGAGAATGGCTGTTGAGGATGCAAGAAATCACGTAAGCGGTCATCAGTTGTGCAATTTAGCGCCTGTTTCCTTTAGGTCATCCAGATATCAAACGTGATCCGTTCAGATGTGCGAGAATTCTTCTACAGCCTGTCCATAATCTCGCATAAATATTC
>NW_008760826.1:0-662 GCF_000715545.1 Opisthorchis viverrini | reverse complement strand
TCAAAATGACAGACACCGTATACTACAAACTTTCGCACTTGCAATACGCGCGGTTTTTGGTAAACAAACTCATCCACCGCGGTGACGTAAAGTACTGTAATTGGAAGTTCGGTTTCGGATGTGTTGGAAAAGCCACCCAGTAGTTGTGCCGCATCCAGTGTAATTAGTAGAGTAGAGCACAGAGTGATGATCCACGTTGGTCCGAGAAGACGGTTAGCTCACCTCTGAAAAGATGTTGATAGTTACTGTACGATGTCATCCTTGTACGATTAGGAGTATATCGGATTACATTGGGAAAATGGTTGATTGCGGTAAAATTTACGGACAGTCATTTACTTCTATTCCGTTTCATATTCTATTTTTCATCCACCGAGTTTTTGTGTTTTGCTTGCCTTTTTCTTCCTTCCTTCGGCTATCTGATAATTCAAATGTCGCAGTTTCAGCTGGCGGCAATTAATGCATGAAATATGAATGGGTGGGTGAATGAGCAACAGTCATGTGAACAGTAGAAATAGCGGTTGTTAAGTATTAGCGGCTTGCAGTTTGTCGCCAAGAATTTCCACGAGATTGGTTGGGGAAATTTTAGGGAGGCCAGTGCCAAGCCGGATGTTGAACGTCGTGGCGTAGTTGGTAAAAGTGTAGTGGTCTGGCTACCCAATAAG
>NW_008760825.1:0-662 GCF_000715545.1 Opisthorchis viverrini | reverse complement strand
AAAAACAATTGACTGAATGGGAATACCAAGTGTACTTGCTGCCAACTCACTTCAGGATCATTTGTGGTTTTCAGTTATCTGGCTTGACTTCTTTGAGTCTAGACTTCGATCCGTGTGAAAGGACAAAATAACTTGTTGGTCTTGACTAGAAAAACAACTGACCATTTCTGCAACCCTTTTCAGTAACCTACGTACCGACACGTGATAATGACTAATGGTGGAGCGACTGCTGATTGTGAATTCGATTACAGACTAACTGCGAATGACGCTTAGTCTTAATTAAGTCATCTTAACAATGCCACTGATGTCTACTGCGAACTGAACTGCACGATAAGACCAGGGAGATGTTTATACAATACCAACTATGGAAAACGATAAAAACAACCGACAAACTAAACCGAAGAGGAAGGTGAATTGCGCCAAAACTGCTGTTTTAGGTAACATGCAAGATACGAACAGTTAAAAACGGCATACCTCGCATCAACGGACCTAGCCTCTTTACTGACCGAAACTGAATATTTTCTTCCTGAAGCTTCAATAACAGTCATTGTGCTTTTGTAAGAATAATCGTTTGGTATATCTTGGCTGAGGTGGTCCTAGGCTATCTTGTGCGCCTTTCGTGGAAGGAGATTTGGGACTTGCAATCTAGATTTCGCCCTGCA
>NW_008760824.1:0-662 GCF_000715545.1 Opisthorchis viverrini | reverse complement strand
TGGAGTTTGTGTTTTCAGTTCTGAAGTGGTGACTGACTGTCAAAATTTGGGCCCGCCAATAGTAAAACCATAGTTCGCCAGCACTACACATAGTTGAGTGGCCGCATGGTCCTTTGCGTACGCAATTCAGTTTCCACAACGGGTCTATTTGAAGTGCATATTCGCCTTGCTTTTTGAAATACGGTTGGAAGAAGAGCACGTCTATTCTGTGCTGAACAGAGGCTTTTGACCTATATTTACTGTCTTGCGAAGATAGACTTTTGATAGACGACATAAAGTAGAGCGTCTGCGATAGTCTTATCTAAACGATGATTTGCAAGACATACCAACCAAACCGATTGCCCTAATTAGATAGAGCGATATTCGAAATTGAAATGCATTCTTATGTAATAACAAATTTAGGTTTATGTTAACGCCCGGCTTCCCGTTTAAGTCGGCATGCTCAAAATGGTATCAAAAATGTAGCCTCCGAATGACTACCAGCGAAGCGCGTACACAACTCGCTTCAGTATATTGAGCAATAGTAACGTACAGTGTTGACTAGACGACTGTAAATGTCATGGTTTCTGTAGCCGACCTCAAAAACACTGAGAACATTTTAAAACTCCACAGGATACGAAATTTCCAGCAAAGTTGAGAAACAGCCGATCCATTTCAACAGA
>NW_008760823.1:0-662 GCF_000715545.1 Opisthorchis viverrini | reverse complement strand
TGTGTGTGTGTGTGTCAACGTTTCCTGGGCTTTTCCTGTATTAGTTGCCTGTCCTCCACGCTGATACAGGTGGGCTACGAAAACCAAACCAACATCTTGTGACGGTGTGAGCAGCAATCTTTCAGGCCCTTTAAGTTTTTCGTGGGTTTTTCTATCTCCTACGGGCTAGGTACGCTGGACTTCGGACGCATAGATTCATCTCAGCACGCTTGCAACCTGCGCGCTTGGTCCGATAAATGCTTAGCCTTCCTACACTGCTCATAACTCTGCGCAAACCTGTAAATTCCTGGTGTAATGTGGCGGTGGCGCTCAACATCACATGTAGGTAAAGACCACAAATCGACGCGAAGGAACATCGTTGTGTCCCATGTGTGAAACGTGAGGTTAGCTAACGAGAGACAGTGAAACACGTTTGAAATGAAAACATACGAATACAACTGGAATCGTCGTCCATGTGGACGATTATACTATGAGCACAGCTGATTTTCGATCGCGCATTATGTGACCAACAGTTCGCTCAGGCTTACGGGACAGCGATATCCAAGGAGAACCGTTTGAAATATCCAGAACGAGGACACAACATTGTTTCCCCTTTTCTAATGTTCCTCTTAGAGATATGATAACCGGTGAAATTAACTGAGAATTCGGGTTAGCTTGCTAGA
>NW_008760822.1:0-662 GCF_000715545.1 Opisthorchis viverrini | reverse complement strand
GATACGAAATTTGCCGGGTGCCCTAAAATAACTTGACTTCTCTTCGTGTCTCATCTGGGGGTGGGCCTACATAAGGTGCATTTTTTGAAAAATGCCCATCATTCACACAAATATCAGCTACAGGCATTGGTAAGTGTCCACAGCCTTCTTCAGTCCCACTGAGTAGTGTGCACGGATCCACGTGGCGACATTCATCTTTTTGAAAACCACGAATAAAGCAGACCACGACGTGTGCCTTCAAGTTACGAGAGTCCAGGAGACTACAAAAGTTTCTTTCTAGTTTCGTTCTTTCCTCCGAAGTCCGTCAATGAAACTCAGTACATACCGCTATTCCAAATTCGTCGGATTGTCAAGCTGAGTACATCATAGATATCTCGGCTTACCTTGACGAAAGGAACGGCGGCAAAATAGGCGCACACTTTGTTGGACGGCAGAGCACAGTCGTCCGTTAATTAATTGGATACTGGAGAGTCTATCCATCGATGACCAGTGGTGTTCGAGCGTCCAGACGTGTCCTAGGCACAATGCCAACCAATCAGTCAACGCTGACCGAAGAGCTTTGGTTCAAGGCCAGGCGCGCACTTTAAGTGCAGCGACTGGCGCGGCGCAGGTGGCATGCACTATCTGTCATTTTTGTTCTTTTATGTGCGAGGATTAGTGGT
>NW_008760821.1:0-662 GCF_000715545.1 Opisthorchis viverrini | reverse complement strand
GGTGCTACTCGCCTTCAAGAATGGGGACCTCATGATCTTCACCGCGCCTGGTTGAAGACACTTTAGGATATGGCTGCGACCGAAGTTTTATTCTTCCGGGGCAATAGCCCAGCACTGAGTAAGTACATGACCACGCGCATTAATTACTTGTTTAACTTCTGGGTATCATGCCCATTGTGCATTCACAATAACAGTGGAATGTTGTTGCGAAGGGTACACATCAAAATGTCCCCACTAAAACGCCTGTGAATCTCAACGCAGTCTCATATATTAATCAACCCACTAAGATCTTGTGATTTGATAAGTTATTCAATGCAGACACTTCTCTTCTAGCAATACACATAAAACCTGTAGGAGAGAACCCACACGCAGCAAATGCGAAAATTTTGTCAGATTTTTGACAGATTTCCTGAACGAAAACTTTTAGTTCACATGTTGCGAAAATCTTTCTCCGTCAGAGACAGACGTCAATCAATTCTACTGAGTGGCAGCTTTTTACAATACAAGCGGAAACTTAAAAATACTTGTGCTTGGAACATCAAAAGACTGAATTTGTTTGAGACGCGAGTCCAGATTACTCGTGGTTGATATGGAGCCTGTTTTCCCCTGAATTTCAACAGCAAACTTGTCATTTTTCCTTTGCACGTGCTTATGTGTGTGTG
>NW_008760820.1:0-662 GCF_000715545.1 Opisthorchis viverrini | reverse complement strand
GGAGGTATGGTAATTGTCAACTGAGATTTCGTCCTGTAAGCGAAGTCGATCTGAGCTGAAAAGCCGAGAAGCACCGTAGAGCGGTTTCATCTTTATTATTAATCATCAGCAGTGCGCTTCTCACGGAGCTCCGGGAAGATTCGGAAACGGAGAGAACTCTCGGTTAGTAGTTTGAACACTTGATCGCTCGGCCATGGGTGGCTTATCTGCAATGTGATTAGTTCAGACTTAGGATATACCACCATTCATGACCCAGTCACGGAAACCGCATCACGTGGTCATATGTGGACCGGATCCTACATAAAGTTAGCTAACCTGGTTTGCGGACTCTTGAGAAAGTGCGTACAATTTAAGATTTCAATGCTTCCTGATAGGGTATTGACGTTCGGGTTTACCATGGGCGGTACAATGGGGTCTTTGAAATGCGCCGACCAATGCGTTCATCCAAGAAAGACGGAGGTTTTCCGGGCGAACGGTGGCGCACAGCACTGTCCTTCGTCTGTTTAGACAACAGGCTCGCAGCGACCAGAGCGTTTAAACGATTGGCCTAACCGTTCATCGACGGTTACACACTGGATACTGCTCAACCAGCTTGGCGATCTGTTCCGCGTATGTTCCGTCAAGCCTTCGCCTTGTTTCTATCATCGAGGTGTTGGTATCCC
>NW_008760819.1:0-662 GCF_000715545.1 Opisthorchis viverrini | reverse complement strand
GCTCATAGCCCCGAAAGTCGAATCATTCAAGCGAAGGGCTACTAACAAATGCCGTATTACGAGCACAGTGATGAAATGATGAAATGCTACAAACTACAAATTGAGTAGTTAAGCTGGCTCTCATTAACTTAGACTGAGGCAGAACAAAGAGACGGGAGTTGGAAAAGCCTACAAAGGCTCTTCTAAATAGGCGTGCAGTGTTGATGTCACACGCGGTTGGTGAAGGCCAGATAATGGTTATCTTTTAGATCACCAGCTAGAAGAAAGGATAGATATCTGAAATGACAACGAAAAATCCTGTTATACATCATAAGAATGGAAAACAACCAGCAGTAAACCCTCACTCCTCTATTTTACCCCCATCTTTACCAGAGACTTTGCCTTCCATATTCGCATGGCATTTAAACACCATTTCCTACTACGGGCGTCGATAATTATGATGGCTCAATTAGAAACTACATCGTCGAGGAACATCTTGTCAGCTAGACACACAACATCTCACTGTCATGATACTTAGTTCTCTGCTATTCAGCCGTTCTGTGCACCTGTTTGAGATCATAGCTAAGAAAGAAAGAATATGATGTAAAATTTAATCATATTGATATGAGCGCCTATATCGAGCCGCAGTTCGCTTATGCTCAGTTTCTAATCATCGTCGTCAT
>NW_008760818.1:0-662 GCF_000715545.1 Opisthorchis viverrini | reverse complement strand
TGCGAAACAGAGTATGAAAGTCCTTACTATCTCGGGATGAGAACAGCGGGACGAGAAGAACCAATAGTAAGTGACCCTGTTGGACATGGATGCGGTACGCAGCCAATGATGGTGTTTTGTCAAGGCTGCTCGCTCTCTCTCTCTCTCTCTCTCTCTCTCTCTCTCTCACTCCGTGCCACACTACTGGAACAGAATTATTTGATATCGATGGATTCACTGAGCCATCACCTGCAGTGAAGTACGACTCATCAAAAGGGTAGAGTATACGATGCTGGGAAGTCAACTATTGGCACTGGTACTTTTGCGTTTCATAGCGTGCAATAATCGTCATTGTCGTTATGGGACTGGGCAAACAATTGATATAACCTGTTACCTGCGAGCTTTTTGTTGCCATTTATGGGCCCATTTGTGCCACCGGTGACGAAAGCGACAGCATCTCAATCCGTTTTCACATCCGGACAGCTGTAGTGACTGATGTGGACCGTGAAATGAAAAAAAAGCCAACGAAAGTTGGTGTTACCATTCCAACAGAATTACACAGAACCTGCACCTAAAACGTCAGGTGACGAAACTCCACCATAGAAACACATTTGGCAGTTGGTAGTGATTCAAGGACACAATGAGAGGCTAAAGGAAAAGGTGATTTTTCATTAAACACGTTC
>NW_008760817.1:0-662 GCF_000715545.1 Opisthorchis viverrini | reverse complement strand
TGCGTATTGCTCCATCACTCCGGCAGAATTCCCTAAGAAATCCGACCAGTTCGATGTCCCTTCCTTTTAGAACGGGAGCTGACATACGCGTCGTCACCAGTAGCTCCCGTTGAAGACCTCAGGCATAATGTTGTCCCGAGGTTCACCTCAAACCAAAAGATATCCCGTTGTTAAGACCTTGTTAAGTAGGCTCATACTCCTTCGAGCACCAAAAGCTCTCCCTCGTCCACCGTTGTATAAACAAACTTTCTCCCGGCCACGTCCGCCTGAGACGAGCATGGGAGCAGTACGTCAAAACTCATCCAGACACCAGGAAAACTAGGAATGCTAAGTTCAGGTCCAGGATACTACGTTAGTTTGCCAAGAAAATTCGAGAAATTGGATGTGTCTCTACTGACCTGTACATGTGTTTTAGAATGATGGTCACTGAAACACTTAGCAGCTGCGTAATTCATATTGGTCTTCTGTGTATGGAAACAGCGGATTAATGTCACATGCAAAAACCTGGATGCTCAGAGTTGACGTTTCAATGTAAACCATATTCATGAGACATTACTTGCCATTTGTCGCCATTCCGCATTCTTCCATCCCCATCTCTATTTTTGCCTTTTGTGATCCTAGCCATTTACTCGACCGCCAATGTCATTCATGACCAGCAATGG
>NW_008760816.1:0-662 GCF_000715545.1 Opisthorchis viverrini | reverse complement strand
TATACAACCCACTTAAATTTGCATAAAAGAGATGAGCGTAAATTTTGATGCCAATGTGTAGACTTGCTATCGAAAATATTACCTTTTCTGGATACACAAACCAACACCGGTTCCACCGTTTCATCTGAAAATTATTCCGTCTCGACTACTTCGGAGTATGATTGTGCTCCTCTGTGGAACGTCAAATCACGTTCTAGATTGTGACCGTGAGAGCCAATGAATTTATTTTAACATAGACACCCCGAATGAGCATTACATGGATTACTCGGGACGGATATTGAGGACCACGTAATTCAAACTCTTTTTGCTGCTGCACTCGCATGTGATGTCTCCTCTGCAGCCAACTTCACTGCAACGAATCGAAACGGGCAGAACCGACAAAACTCAGCACACAAAAAACAGAAATCACTGGGACTTACTCACATTGTCTTCACTATCCCAATCTAGCATTGCCAAATTTAATTGAATCGGTTTATAAACTAGATGATTGTGTACCAAGCACACATGCTGAAGTTAGACTCTTGAGAACAGAGGAGACAACAGACACACCTGCGAAGAATTTGGATTGACCCTCTCTGGAGAATCGGACATCATTTCTTGGTCGAGGAGCGTCAGTGACCTTCGATAAGAAGTGTCTTAGAGGCGCAATTCTCTACTCTGTC
>NW_008760815.1:0-662 GCF_000715545.1 Opisthorchis viverrini | reverse complement strand
TGAGTCTCTCGTGAAAACCAAATTGTAGGAAACATTGTTTTTTGGCTTCCTGGTGCTTTGGGCCTTGCTCTCAGTCAAACAGCACTTGCTCAACAATGGATGCCTCTGAAATTAATGACCATAACCTGATTCACTTTCAGACGTGTGAGAGTGCCCAAGAAATACTCTATAAGCTTCAAGGTGTTCGGCGAGGATATCCACTTTCTCTAGCTTCTTTCAAAGTCAACATCGATAGAATATATAGAGCTGAACGCTAGACAGCCTTGAAAGCTCGGGGTTCAGACCGTGGTTGGGGTGAGAACCTTATCGATCATGAGAACCAACATATAGCCCGTTTGGGTGTCTAGTCATAGGTGCGAAATTCTCAAAGTCGGTTAAACGCGAAGAATGCGTGCACAAAAATTCATGTTTGTTTTAGTCACCGGGAGAGGTACAAAACTACAGTGAGTCCTGATAGCGGTCGAAAAGTAACAGGCATATTCCAGAAAATCTGAAACGGATGTGGCATCTCTAGCGAGCTTGTGAAAACCGATTCTTAATTGCACAGAAACTGAGGCATGCACTCTAGGATAGAGTGGCTGATACATCTTATGGGATACTTGTGTCCGATTTGTGTAGAATAACGTCACTTCCTTCTCACCTGCGTGATGGCGCCAGCCTCA
>NW_008760814.1:0-662 GCF_000715545.1 Opisthorchis viverrini | reverse complement strand
TTCTAAGTTGTGACAAACTGCCATTGGTTGGAGTATTCTACTTCGATCTTCCTTGAAACACAAGTTCCCAGTCTGTACGGCTCGCGAGCCCATAACGGGACGAAATTACCATACCAGTTGGTCAAGTTTTAAGAAAAACTTGGAGCTGATATTCTTGATAGGAAGCGTGGCCAAATGTTGATCCGTTCTCTGTAAGCTTTCGTATTCCAATGCAGCTATTGATGCATGCAGCTTTGGGTTTTCAACCGAGGGTTGTTCTCATGTTAACAGGACACTCGTCCCTCAGGATGGATGTTTTGATGAACGTCTAACAGGCGGACCGATGGTTGCGAGTGGTGCCGTTTATCATCGACGCCCCAAACTTACAAATCACCCGGCTGATGTCTAGCGATGTAAATGTAAATATATTGTTTTATATCATCCTTGTGAACGTCAAGCCAACAAATTTGTAGTAGGTTACTAACAGGTTTTGTCCTCCAAGTCTGTCAGATGTTTAGAACAACATATTGAACGGAAGAAGATGAAGTTTTGGCCTGCGAAACCAAATGGCTACGATGATAAGCCGTTGGACGATTCGGTGGCCTTCTCGCTCTCTTGCGCAACCTGCGGGTTTTTCGCTTTTGCATTCTCCAGGGCCAGAATCATTCACTCGCGCGTTTCGA
>NW_008760813.1:0-662 GCF_000715545.1 Opisthorchis viverrini | reverse complement strand
TGAGGGCAGCTCTGTCAGTAGCAGTGAGAGACGTAGGTCAGACAAACAGTCTGAAGGGTATGGGTGAGCCTCTCGAAAAGCATGAACTGTACATTGGTGCTGCCTTCCTCTCAAACATACCAAAGCAAAAATTGGCCGCTCGTCACAGCTTACGTATTTCACTGACCCAGTAACAAGTCCTGGAGTGTTTTGTTCGGTGCTCTAACATCGGCAAAGTAGCTAGAGAAGAATAAAAACTGAAGGGTTTATCGAAGCAAGAGACGTGTCCCAAGATGCTCACTCTAGATTTTCTAGTAAATTTTTAGGTAATTTGAATGCAACGCACTTTAAGTACCAACAATGTACCCAAGTGACATACTAGTTACGCGACCTGGTGTATATACAGTGACAACAGTTGAAGGAAAGCGTTAGATGGTCGCGTGCGGACAGACTTCACTGTGATCGCACAACACGATCATTGTGCCTAGAAAACAAAGTGGTACTGCTTGTTTCTGACCCCTGGCACTTAGGGAGCACCGATTGGTCAACGTCTGAAATTTCTAGACGTTTCCAGTGACTATCAAAGTCAAGTAATCTCAACGCAGTTAGTATGTGTGGTTCTCGAAACGGTTCACACTAGCTTGGACACTCGGTCTGGAACTCAGCGTGCCTCCGAATCGACA
>NW_008760812.1:0-662 GCF_000715545.1 Opisthorchis viverrini | reverse complement strand
CTCACGGTTGTGTTAAAGGAAATAAGAGGTGACTGTCAATTGGTCTCTTTGCCTTTGCGTACAAAACCGGACAAGGTAGCTGGTGCTTTGCGTACCTTTTTATTAGCAAATGCGCTAAGATTACTAGCATTTTTGGAATCCACAACTTTCTGGTAGTCTTGAGGGCCACCTGCTGCAATCGTTGGACACCCATCAGTAACGCAAAAGAGCGTTTGTGATTCGATTACTGGATGGACGCACAAATACCACATAGCTTATTCACAAATGCTAATTCTCAAATGCCGCAAAGGATGGAAAAGGATACAACCCCTAGTTTCTCAACAAGCGCCTGTGAAGCCACTTTCAAAGCCGTAGCAAAGCAAGTTCAAACTAGATTGTGTGCTCAAAATTTCAGAAGATTATTAAAACAAATAACAAAAAATGACGGCAGATAAGGAAGGCTTTCGGACCGAGCACATATGCCAAAAACATTTTGACGTAGAAGTTTTTATTTCACCCGCGGGGTATTTGCAGGGGATTTGCACATAAGCCGCGGCTTGCTTACCAGCTGTCAACGAAACTATAACAATGCCGCGAATTGCCAGTTTCAACACACAGGCGGCCATTCTCATTTGCTAGGCACTCAGTATTCCCACAATTTAATGGAATTTTTGATAGCTATC
>NW_008760811.1:0-662 GCF_000715545.1 Opisthorchis viverrini | reverse complement strand
TTGCCTTACTTGCTGCATACAGCAGGGTGAACAATCAAAATCAGGCTACCGCTGATATCTCTCTTTTCCTTCACACGCCTCCACGCAACCCGGTGATAACTGTTCCTATGGGTCCATCACTTAGGACGTCACTGCCCCATCACTCTCCACTCGCTTGCGCATTCACACCTTTTTCAATCTAAGGGCTGATGCAGCAGGACGTGCAGACGTTGGCGTCGCCCTGAATCACCGGGATGAAGGACCCTTGCTTGACTGAATCTCAGTTTATACTCGCATCTGTGAAGTCCGTCCGGCAACGTTCCTGAAGAAATCGTACGAGTGAAAAGTTAATGGCTGTCTGTCGTATCTGTACAGGCTCCAACCTACTGTGGCTCTGGCATCATCAAAGACAACTTTTATGGCCCCTTGATATCCTGTTGCAACGAGATAGGGGCTCGTCCGGCGTTATGGTTGTTTAAGTGGGTATGTTTGGCGCATCTGAGACTCAGTTGGGTGGTCAGCATGGGTTGAACTCGGTAAGGACAATCGCAGACGAGTGTTTTAGCCATGTGGCGAACGCAGATTTTCATACATTTCTAACTTCGGAAGTAACCGAATTTGTCTGGTCACATGGAGTCATCCAACAGAGTTTCAGACACCATCATCATCATCATCGACAGCAT
>NW_008760810.1:0-662 GCF_000715545.1 Opisthorchis viverrini | reverse complement strand
AGGATCAAATTTGTTCAAATAAGGAGCAGGATTTAGTGAAGTAATAGGTTTACTTATATATTCCAATGACGCACCACGAAGACATGCTGCGGGAATTCGATAGTTCAACTTCATCTGTTGCGACTCAATATTGAAAGCAGCCAGTATGACGTCATAACTCTGGATTACTTTCAGTATAATGTAGAAAACATACTATGGATTCAAACGGTACAAGTGGATCTGGTCCAAAGAAGCAGATAGCTCGTTTCGAAGTTGTTTACGCGCATAAGCTTTGGCGATATTGCTTAATCGTAAAAGCCTTAGTAGATGCTACCAATTACTAAATGTCACTATGTGGTAACAGTCTGGAAGTTTGGTGTACAGAAAATGTGTGGTGGCCAATCTGGCAGCATCCCATTTCTCGAATAGCAGACCAAGCGTAAAAAATGACAATTTATTCCCATCTATCTGTCAATCCGTGTTTAAGGAAAATCTTTGGTTTATCTACGCGGGATTTCTCCTGCAGCAATGAAGTCTTGTTTGCTTATCCTTCTTTCATAATATTCCCTTCACCAGAATCGTTAGATTCAACACTGTTTATCTAATGAAGGCGGATGAGAAATTTCCTGAATGTGTTTATGGCGTCATACAAAACTCACGGTCATTTTTCATGACCTTGCAGA
>NW_008760809.1:0-663 GCF_000715545.1 Opisthorchis viverrini | reverse complement strand
TCCTTATTACGGATTTGAGAATTTTCTCCTCGTCGGTTGACCTCACATTTTTCGTTTCATTTCCAGGATGGTTATCCCGTGGAACTGAACAAAACGTGTTTGTTAGAAGCCGCACAAGATTACCGTTTCCATCCGCGGACAAAGTTGGATACGAGCTGGCGTCGACGTGCCAAGACAGTGAGTTGTGAACTTCCTGCCAAGACGTCCGGCATCCGGCTACTTGTCAATATTGTACCAACCATGGAAATGCTACGGATCCTAGTGCCTATGGAAGGATCATCCGATTGCGCCTATGTGAGTTGATGTTATTGCTCAAACTGGCCCAGTGGTTAATCCCGCAGCTTGCGGACCCGAAGGTTCGTGCTTCGAACCCGACCTCGGCTTGGGTAACCTCCCAGTCTCCTTCCGTTGGCACGGCGCGAAATGGATGTTATATCTGTATCCCCGCTATTTATACTATGCGTTTGTGTATGTATGGGGAAGTACGCGGTACTCCCCCCAAGACAAGCACCCAACTAGTTCCGACAAACAGTACACTTTCACAAATGCACCACCTGATTGGAACTTCTGACCTTCTGAGTTCTGTCAGGACCACTCACTTTTCTCAACCATCATTGATATGGAGGTTTGCACACTTTCAGAGTTTAGTTCAGGTTGTACATG
>NW_008760808.1:0-663 GCF_000715545.1 Opisthorchis viverrini | reverse complement strand
TAATGCAAGGTTCACTTAAACGAAGTCATTCAAGCCTTGCTTTGAAGCTATGCTTACGTAGGTGAGAAAACGCGGGCGTACATTTTTGGTTACGTATACACCTCTACAGTGGTCCGGGTACGTAGTGCATCCAGGACAGAATCACCTCTAGCAGCATATATCTAGAAATGTGTTCGGGAGCCCTGTGGCATACACGTGGCTGAGACAATTGCCACGCGTCTCAGGTGCTTCACTTCTAAAGCGTCACTCGTATACCGAAACTTCGTTACACGCTCATCAAAAGTAATAGTTATTCAAACGGAAGATTTTGGGATGCAGATGTACCGTGGACTTGAGATTTTCTACGGCATATAAAATCTCCAATGCGTGCAAGCCACCTTGCATAGTCGCTAGACACATAACAAGCACGCAGTGGAAGCGAGAGTAATCGACGATTCTCTGAAAGTGGGAGTTCATGGCAATGTAATTGAACGATAACTGAAAAGAATGACTACTAGCCGAAAATGAGTTAGCAAGGTTCCACACCAACGATCGTGACAAAAATAAACAAGCATAGAAGGCAATGATCACTACATACCCCAACTGCTCTCATTCTGCGGGGTTTTCAAATGATTGGTAAACCTTCTTTTATGTCCACACAATAATTTGCGTTAGAGCGTGAAC
>NW_008760807.1:0-663 GCF_000715545.1 Opisthorchis viverrini | reverse complement strand
GTCACTCAAAATGCTTCGTTATAGAGAGAAGTGAAAGGCGTGATATCGTCTCCAATAATCCTCTGAGGCCCGCCCTCATTTAAGCACCCATGACCATACCCAGCAATCCTGCTGTCTTACCAACACCCGCACCCGCCCAATATACTCCTACCGCCAACCTCATTCCTTCCACTAGTCGTTCCGGATGACGCGTCTGTTTCCATCCGCACCTAGCTGAATACAAAACTTCAAGTGAAAAAATTTTTTTATTCATTACTTTCATTATTCCAGTGTTTTTAACCTCTCACGGTCAACGCTGTAGTGTGGGAGTAGTGTTGTGTTTTGTACCTTTATTTTGTTGGCATTATAACGTTGCGTATTTTGTCAATTATTTGAATACGAAGAAGCACAAAATCGCGCACTTGTACAATTTACGCAATACACAGTCACGTGCTCCGACTCTCTTCTTTATTCTAAACCAGGCGTTATTATTCATATTCCTTTGCCACATACTCCTGGTAAAGTAACTAACCTAATTGGTAGCCAGACCACTACAAGACAAACAGCTAGAAGAAAATGTGCAGTCCGATTCCAAATGTCATTCGCCTGGAAGGACGAGTTATCTTCTTGGCCTGCATCAACTCAACCTTGGTTGCGTCTACGCAGTGGATTTGCTGGACCAAT
>NW_008760806.1:0-663 GCF_000715545.1 Opisthorchis viverrini | reverse complement strand
TTTGATTTTACGGATTCAGAGCTATCTCCACCTGACGACAGGTGGGTAAGGCGTCAGCTTACCAACCATTGCCTCCCAGCTGTCAGGGACGAGTAGATAGTGGCGTCGTGTTTCAAGAAGTATACTTGCATTGAGTGTGGTTTGACCAGCGTGAAGGCGGGACATGAGTGCTCCAAGCGGGACTCCAGCCGGGGAGGGGCTCTCTAGACCATATCTTTAACGAGGTGCGTATAGGAGGCCTACAATCTCAGTGCTGAATTTAATTCAACCTCATAGTAATTCCCCCATTCATTTGATCTCATGCGTATCACGCTAGAGTAGGCGCTCTATTGCTATATGGTCGTCAGGTGTGACCACTTCAGGCAGAAGAGTTGAGGCATCCCTAGATCTTTTCCCACCAACCTCTGGGAATTATGGTTGGGATCGGCTGAAAGCAGCAAATTCGGAATAAGGTATGCGGTAAAACAGACAGTACTCCACACAAAGAATGCGTTTAGCACTACAGTCTAAGTTGGTTAGGCCGTTTCCCACGGACGCCAAGTTACCTCCTGCTGAGACTGGCATTGTTTTCCATGCTGGCAATCTAGACATGGGTATTCTGGGATGAAATAGATGGTGTCACGATTGGTTGAGATCCTATTGGTACCGTTCGTCTTCCATGGT
>NW_008760805.1:0-663 GCF_000715545.1 Opisthorchis viverrini | reverse complement strand
GTTACGAGAAAACCGCATAGTACTCGCATGCCTCATCAGAATTATCCGCAATTACACATCTTCCGCCTTTAAAGGTCGATTGCATGCCATCGGTTTCCATTGACCTCGCTTAGATCGGCCTTAGCATTTGGTCTATTCGTCAGTTCTTTGAGGGTATCATGCTATTTGGGAAGATGGGCCCCATTTAACCTTTTCGATCCCCGACCGTCTTGGATCGGATGAACATGGTTAGCTGTATGAAAGAAAAATGTGCTAGCCACACCCTCGGTTGGTCTACTTTGTGATCGTTTGATTATGGCATTCAAGACATCTATTTGTTTGCGGCTAATATGGTGCAAATCTAAGCCACCTCTCTGGCCCAGCTTACACAAATCTCCTAAACTCTTCGCCCTCAATGCGCGGCCCTTGGTTCTTTAGGAACACTTTGGCACCCAGTGGTTGGCCGCGTTGTAGTGCATTACCACCTTGCTTATTGTCGTTGCCGGATTATTTGGAACGGCCGCCGCCTCGATCCACGCAATAAGTGTTCTCTCATCATCACAATACATTGATTTTCGGTGGTCGTCAACGGGAAGGGGGCCAAAACGTCCACGGACCATAAATCGCCGTTTTCTGAGACAGAAATGGGTTCCCTGAAATGCGATGCTCTTGCGAATCTTTTTT
>NW_008760804.1:0-663 GCF_000715545.1 Opisthorchis viverrini | reverse complement strand
CGCCTTATGTGTATCTTTCGCACGATGGAGTGAAAGGGACATGGCGGAAGACAGGAGGATGCCCAATGCCCTGGATGTTTTTCGATGCCCCGGTCACCTCCGAATATATATTGAGGATGTCTCTAGACCAACGTTCAAATGTCATGAACGCACAAATACCGTTAAAATGAAAGTTGCCGACGAGAAACTACAAAGTCAATATGCACTCCGAGGACATCGCAACTTCCGGAGGATCACCAGTGCAGTTTAGAAATGGCTCAAAGCCTTACAGAACTGAGTACGCAGCGCATATTTTAGTCTATACAGGAAGCACGGGTGGTTACTTAAACCATTTTGTCTTGAATTTAATGAACTCGAGTAATTACTTAGAGTGAACAACCCCAAAATGGATAAGATAGGAATGATATAATCTAGCTTGACGTTTGAAGAATTTCGGAGGCATTCAAATCTGGCAAACGACCAGGCGTATAGGCTAAGAATCTCCTCGGTCGCCAGAGGTGGAATGACTACATTTGCAGCGGAATAATCAGAGATAAAATATTTTGCTGATCAGAGAAACGACGTATTTGAGCGGCATGGTTTGTGCCAAACTCTCGGTTGCTGTCCGTCTGCCGGAACCGGTATTCTCAAAATTCGTAATTCTGTCTTTTTAAGGCTTCCGTA
>NW_008760803.1:0-663 GCF_000715545.1 Opisthorchis viverrini | reverse complement strand
TTGATAGAGCTGGTGATACATATTTCATACATGTGCACCTATCACACATGTTCCCACTATAAAGTGAGTGGTAGTTCTCCTATACCTAAGAGTAGCAGCATGCCTGAGGTGCACGTTTTTCTAAATAAAACGAACAAAACTGTACTATGGTAAATCTCGTACCACGCTAGGTGTACCACAGATTTTGGCTTTTGAATTTTTGGAAGTAGAGAGGCTGACCAGTTCGTTGATGGTTGAAAATGTAAGTCATCGCGCAACAGGGAGACTTATTGTAATATCGACTCGGATTTTGGAAAGCGTTCCTGTCACTGAAGTGATTGACACAAGTGACTTCAAATCAGCCCGACTTGTTAGACTGGCATTAGACTGCGGAATGGTTCACCAAACATATACTGGTGTAAGCAATAACTGTTCCTATAGACAATTCAACTTAACGAAGATTGCGCTGAACACACTGCTACTGCACCACCATTCCAGTACATCGATGGATCACAGCACCCATGTAACAACCCAACTGAGATATTTTCCATTGTTTGAAGTGAACAATAAACAGACACTTATTGGTGTATTCTCAACTGAGATAGCGTCTTGTTCATAACAAGGAGGAAGAAGTCTACAATGCATCAGTAGTTCTACATTTTGGTACACGTGTTCGTGGTGAAC
>NW_008760802.1:0-663 GCF_000715545.1 Opisthorchis viverrini | reverse complement strand
TAGAGCGGGCCGTCAACATTCAGAAGTCCTACCCAGCGATTAGACGTCCATCTGGGGATAGAAGTCTGGAGATGTAAAACCTGAGACACAGCAGTTCCAGGGGGGAGGCGCGAAACAGGATTCCGCTTGAAGCCAGTTTAGTCGACCATAACCTCATGGCCAAACCGATTTATGTCATAGCACTGGCGCTCCCAGAAGTATGTCGATGCAATCAGCAGTGTCTCCGGACAGCCGTTTATACCCAACCACCAACGACCCCTTAACTATCCAAGGGAGCGATGCTCTGAAGGATGCAAGCCTCACATGGAATCAGCACCAAAAGTAGAGAGAGCTTTTAGCGCTTCCTTCCTAACAGACGACAAATGTGCAGCAGTAAACTCCACACCCAAGTCACAATATCCGAGTTGGACTGAGTCACATGTGCGGAGACAAGCGGCGAAGCCTATCGACAAATAATAGTAATGATGTTTATTGCCAACCACAGGCGTTGACCCGAAATGTTTTATCATCAGCCGACCAGGTCGTTGAGACGGCGGTATTGGAAGGGCTACAGATGACAAGAAAGGCCTTCTCTGTAGAGTCCTTTGTCATCCGTTCCTTTCCACTTGCCGTTTTCTGCCTAGACTTTCCCTCACGGCGGTCAAGTATTCTCGTGCTATCCTT
>NW_008760801.1:0-663 GCF_000715545.1 Opisthorchis viverrini | reverse complement strand
AATGATGCGCCAGGGGTCACAGTCAACCGCTGGGCGACCGGAATGCGCGGATGTAGGGTCGACATTTCCTAATTCGTCCTTTTTCGGAGGAAGACAGCATCGTTGTTTCCATAAATATCGAAACGTTTCCTGCTTAGAAGAAATGCCTTACTGCTTCTGCACGCCTATCGCAGAGGACAGTTTGAAGTTACCACCAGACTGCCTCACAATACGATTTCTCGCAGAAGGGAGAACTCGCTTCCCTACGTCGGTCTGTTTTCCATTACCCTTTCTGAAGCTTTAGGAAGTGTTTCGGTCAGTATAGCTCGCAGGATCATTGAAGCACATAAGCTCGACTACCACAAGGTGGCAGCCTAGGGTTAGGAAACAAAAGAAAGGTGCTTTCCAGCTTTTCAGTCATTACCAGACTAGATATTACCGCCGTGCGACGGTCTAGGCACCCCATGTCACAATAGGGTGTCTACGTGCCACAGTCACAAAGCCTCTCAAACCAGATCCTTCAATAAACAGAGGTCGGACGAACACAGTTCTGGTCCTCCAGGTTGGAGGTTGAAACGTGAGTGGTGACTCGCTCCTTAGAAATATAGGCTGTTCTGACGACTTACGCTAACTACCTCAGATTTGCAGTTAAGCCATTGAGTCAAAAGCTTTGGTTGAGGACCC
>NW_008760800.1:0-663 GCF_000715545.1 Opisthorchis viverrini | reverse complement strand
TTTTTTTACCTTCTAGCGGCTTCGAAGTGAATCTGCTATAGGCTGCGGAGTTACATTTGTTGATGCTGCCTATTAATTTTGTTTCGAAACCGTCCGAGAACATGTCCAATCGTTGGAAAACTTCCGTGCTTCGATTTCTTCCGGAGTTTTCTGGTGGTCCTGGGCGAAGTAACATGTCCTACCTACTTCCGAACTTAGTTTCCATCTAACCCAAATAAGTTGTGGGGTGTATTTTTTTCCAGACAGCTATTCAGTCTTGGGGGAAAATGCTCTCTTGGTCAACGCGTGTAGGCGCCACTGCGACAGTGGTGGTGTTCTGGTTTGTCACGCAATAATCCATTCTGGACACATCGGGTGGAACGGATTCGGTTGTTCTTGATACTTCCCATCAAGTAGGTCGTCTGTGGCATCATCATCAGCTCTAAAACGACCTACATGTTTTACATTGGAAATAGCTACCATGTGAACGTATGAGTGGATAATAATAATCGTCCAGGTGTAGCATCCTTCCGGTGACCAACTGCCATGTCACCAGAAGAATGCACGAGGGATGGGTATGAAGGTAGCCAAAGCCTAGACAGGGAAGTCGAAATGTAAAGGTCGGACTCTAACCAGGTAACTTCCGGTCAGTGATTTCGTGCTCTAACCACTGAGCTATCTCGC
>NW_008760799.1:0-663 GCF_000715545.1 Opisthorchis viverrini | reverse complement strand
GGTCGTAGCCAAATTGGGTCCTCAGCACAGGGCACTCATCTTGCCAGCGCGAAGACTGGCGAAAAAGCATCCCAAAGTCCTATGAGCTGAGCTCTAAGCACAACGTGAACAACCGTAGGAAATGGTCGTCCAGGCAGCAAAGGCTCGAAATGAGAAAGCCTGCTTAGCGCTCAAAGTGTTCACTTTGGGCTTAAAAATCTTCATGCTATTTCCCCAGCGTATATTAGTAGGGTCAAGTGCGAAATGCCTGTCACTCAGACCATATTCAAACAAGGTGTAAGCACTGGGTCCCATCGGGGGCGATGATGGTCTAGGGTGAAATCTCAAGTTTCCCCTGACGCGTTTCGTAACCAACGGGCCTTTGGCCGGAAACCATCATTGAAGCAGCGCGCCGGACACATCGAATGGGGGTTACGACTTTCTTGAGTCCTGAGTGGACGTTTGGGTGGTGTGTTCAATTATCGGTCTGATGTATTTCCCGTAGAGTATCTGGGAGACCGCGAGATCAATACAGGGAAGGCGCACCAAAGCATATGCGAGAGGGAAACGTTTTCAAGCAACCAGATTCAGAACTCTTTATCCTAACTTTCTTTGTGCTGCTCCTGATGCATTCTCACCATGCACGACAATGGCTTTCGCACATGCACGTTCTTTTCGTCATTC
>NW_008760798.1:0-663 GCF_000715545.1 Opisthorchis viverrini | reverse complement strand
CAGTGCAGTCATTTTTCCTTGACATATAATGACTCGAACGTTACACACACACCAACAACACTCATTACTCTCAAACAGAAGTGAGCATGGAGCCAGGCAACAGAAGTGTTTCGACTAAACACTTGAGTGCACGCAGAGTTCCAGCAAAGGTATAGTGGTTGCAATTAGGGCTCAAGTGTTGCAGGGTTTGAAACCTCTTCAAAGTTCATTTCATGCATATTTGGTTTTGCTCTTATCAGACATTCTCCGTTAAATGAAAGTAAAGTGTTTTACGAATATGGCACATGTTGAAGTAGGTTGAAAGCAAGAGACGCTCCCTGGAAAGATTGCTAACAGCCATTATCAAACTCCGTTTTTTTTAACCAAAACTGATCTGCAGCATGTAAACTTCAGAATGCCAAAATAATTTCGAAAAGTGAATGTCCCAATCAGTGTGATTCCAAAGTGTTTCTGTTTCCAAACTGTACCGGTCAAATGGATTAGTGGGCGTTTTGTATGATGCAGTTTTGAGCCGCAGTATGGGACAGCACACGTGCACAAATGTGATCAGTAAATTTAAACTCTGCGTTTATTTCCTAAGTTGCGCTAACCGCTACCTTCTTGAAAATATAGTCTCTTTGTGTACGACAAGCACGTTGTGGCTGGGAATGTATACTGGACCAA
>NW_008760797.1:0-663 GCF_000715545.1 Opisthorchis viverrini | reverse complement strand
GGTCGCTGAAAACTCTTGGATGGCCCACGAATGATTTTCTTTCTCGGAGCAGTGACTCCATGGAATGATAGCCTAAACGAGTAACTTAGCTAGGATTCACTCTAGTCTGGTGCTATAAGCAACTCAGTTTGCAAATGAGTATAATTCGCCAGAAGGTAAATTTCTTCCAGGTCCCGGTCCTCGTAATCCTCTGTGTACCCAGTGACTTGTCGGATTGAGAACAGTGATTCATCGCATCAATATAGCTGTTCCCTTCATCCAGGGCAGTTCGCCTATCGCGTTGGTGATAAGCCCAGAAATGCAACAATCGTCTGTTTCGGCATGGTTTGGGAATTCCCAAAGCTGAGGACAGGTCAGGTCGGTGGTTCGAATACTGAAACCAGCGTCTGCAATTTCATGAATGGTTTCAGGAGCAGATGAGAAGTTCGCCTGTCGCGTTGGGGTTAAACCCAGAAATTCAGTCTAGGCCTCGAGCTGGCATGCAGCCATGTTTTCACTCCCAAAGACCAGAGGAAAAAGGCTCCTCGGGGAGAAAACCTTAGACGTTAGTATTAACTTGTAAACCCACACGCGAACGCAGCTTAGCTGAGAATTGATCATGGCAACAGTCGCTACAATATTTGTAAACCGTCGGCGGATTTCAAGCAACCTTATGAGTAGTAC
>NW_008760796.1:0-663 GCF_000715545.1 Opisthorchis viverrini | reverse complement strand
TGCTAGTGGCAACACATGAAAGAAGCCGAGAAAATCTGCAGTAGAGGAAGTCACAGTGCAATAAATTTCGCACCAAGTGTGGTCCGGTTTGGGTAGCGTTCCGCATACTTTCAACACACAATATTGTCATTTGTGAGTTCTGGGAGTACAAAATCTGAACTGTTTAGAAATCAGTCAACCAGCTAGCCAGAAGAGCAGAGAAATTCTACGGAATCTGGTCTTTGCACAAAATGTGAGTATGAGGGTAAGGTATGGATTGTACCGGGCATAAATTCCAGATGATACCAACTTAGATGAACGACACTATACCCTAGATCCTGCAACAAAAAGCATGCTCGCTAAGCCTTATCAAACATCGGATAGTACCATGTGGAATAACAGGGTGGGAGACAGACGTACTTTATGGCAGGGTGCATTTTATAGACACTTGTAAGCCAAAAAACAGGATACGCAGATGGACAGGTCATGTGCTACTAAAAAATTGAATTTCAGATTTACGGTATGGGAACTTGATGGCAAGGTGACGGTGCACACTTGGACACAACTGTGCAATTATTTTATGGAGGTAAAAGTAGCCTTCATGAAGGTCAAAGGTTGCGGTAGGGGATATATCTGTACCGACACGCAAATACCACCCAGGTGACCAGTATAAAAATAAGGTGT
>NW_008760795.1:0-663 GCF_000715545.1 Opisthorchis viverrini | reverse complement strand
CGTCGTTCACTGCGAGTTGGCATAGCATGTGCAGTCTTGTACTTTGGGATCTGACAGCCCGCTGATCTTGAGACTCAGGTGTGATTAACCGCGTTTTCGAGTAAACACATTTGTAACAGTGGTCGTTTAGAAAACATGTTAGCTCTACCACACTTCTTAGCCGTAAACGTGGTCCTAGGATTTAGCTCAGTATGAGAGTCGAAAATATTATGTTGTCGGTCGCTTGGTTGATGTCAGAGAGGAGAGAGGAAATTCCGTTCGAAGCTGGCTAAGTAAATCATTCATGCAGAAGAGGAGTAACAATAGATTTGAATAAAATGCGCTCCGCACAACTAAACATTTACGGAGGAGATCCAAGGTGTTCAATGCTGCGAGAAAGCTGTCTGCTCCATAGTACTCCACAGTCAACGGTGTTATAAGCGGTTTGGACCAGAGTTCACGTGCTCCCACTTCCTGTCCACCTTTCAATTCTTCCAGTCTCAGAACTAAAACGGCGTAAGACCCTCGTGACGCACGATTGCTGTTTGACAACAGATAGTCAACCGTCTGTTATATAATGATAGATGCAAAAACAAAAGGCTCCTTCGGACGTTTACACAAAACACTCTTGAGGCTGCCCAAAATTGGCTTCCAGAAATATACCGGAAAGGCCCTCACAGATGT
>NW_008760794.1:0-664 GCF_000715545.1 Opisthorchis viverrini | reverse complement strand
TACCTGAACGGTACAGTTAGTACACGCTGACGTCAGTTGGTATCTCAGACTGCAACACGATACGCACTCCCTCACTGTATTAAACACAAAGTTGCTCAACCTACTGGTAAAGGATTGAAACTGATTGAAATCGAGACTGAAAATGAAATTTCGTGCATGAACTTGTACTAAGATGACTAACTCGCACAAAATAATGGATTATATGACTTGCATTTCAAAGATGAGATTCATACTGGAAAACCCAAAGTAGCAAATAATAGCTGAAGTCGTAGCGGATAAAAGGACCTTTTGATGAGATTAGCAGCCGAAAAAGACTCCTAGGATGGATACAAATTGACAGTTCTGAATTTCCGGAAAAGGAAAGTCAGTGCTACGTTCTCACCTTCAACGAAATACAAAGTGCATCGGTGAGTCGCCCACACCCTCAGCCTCCCAACTAATATATCCAAATTCGTCCGATCAACAGATTTGAGTTTCTACGATAATTAGAATTTTTCGTGTTGAATTGTGAGGGAACCACAAAATAGATTTGAAAGAATTTAGGCAACTGGCAGCTAGCTGCCGCGAGACTTCGGGTGTCACAGATATGACCCAAATAAAGGTTTATTGCTGCAGTAAACATCGGGGACAATACTTATGACTGAATTCGATACAAGTGATAAGG
>NW_008760793.1:0-664 GCF_000715545.1 Opisthorchis viverrini | reverse complement strand
TCAGGCTTTTGGACTGCTGTTTCTGTATGCCATCGCTGGATGAACGATTCCGAAATTGGCGTGCAGCTGAAATGCACGAAACGAGAAAGAGATAATACAGTTCCTTAGAACGCGCCATTTACAATGAGAAGGGAAGTTGTCCCTCGGTTGCTAACCTCTTACTTTCCAGCTCAGCAGTCCCACAACGTTTTCGGTGCTACCAAGGGAAACACCACAAAACTAGATCAAATAAGCCGAGACATCCAATGGAGATCACGGTTGTTGATAGGTCAACTGGGTCGACTGAGCCACACGGGGCTTGAGTAATATGCACCTCACTTAAGAGTGCACGTTTTACAGCCTTGGTCAGAGTGGGGGGCATGAGTTGTGGCTCAAATCTGAGTGGTACTTGGGTGATCCTTGCCACCTTGAAGTTATTGGCAGTTTTCCTTCCAGAAATCCCTGGTCTAGTATCGTATACCTTGGTTCACTGAAACCATCAGCTTATTTCTTGGATGGCAAGGGAACAACTGAAGTTTAGAATGACCGTAAACTGCATCGCCTGCTATACTGGCCGTATGGTTACACTATTTATGACTACCAGCTTTATTGATTCATTAAGATACCAATAAACTTACATTTAAGGCAATTGAGCTTGGTGTGGAACAGCTACTTCAATGCAGTC
>NW_008760792.1:0-664 GCF_000715545.1 Opisthorchis viverrini | reverse complement strand
CACAAATCATTTTCGCCAGCCAAAATATATTTGTGAGCATTTGCTTAAAATTATTATTTTGTTATTGTTTATTGTCTAGCGTCCAAGGTATTCGAACATCCATCCTCTGTCCTTATCATGCTTGGCTTCAAGGAATTTTCAAATTGTCATTCAACGCGTAGGAAAACGGAAATGTTGTTTTACACAGGTTAATTGGTGAATCACAACAAACTTTACTGAAGGGGATTATTTTCCCCCATTTTAGTATAATTGCAGCTGATCCTGTATGATTCACTTCTTCCTAATCGAGTCTTCACACAAAGACTTATCGTTCCCGGGCCTAATTTTGTGATTAAGAATTAAGGTAGCCCGTTTTGCATTTACAAAGCCCACGTTGTATACTGGTATTACGAAGTTGTGCTCGTTTAACGGTGTAGTCGGTCCGTCGACTGTTTATATCCGTTAGGATTCTGGAGTAATAAACATGATATTCCGGTGAAATGTGCTCAACGTTTAACACTAGAAGGGTTAGCAAAATATACTTCATAAAACCACAGAATGTCGGTTCGGGCAATTTGCCTCTTATCTTTCTGGCACAGTACGCTAAGTAGGAGAGCAGTTCAGGCATAACGCTCTGAAAACTCTCCCACGACCAGCGACCGGTTTGGCCCTGCAAGCAGACTCA
>NW_008760791.1:0-664 GCF_000715545.1 Opisthorchis viverrini | reverse complement strand
GAATTACCACAGAATTCCAACCGACTGTTTCGCATTATCTGGAGCTCCCGTGTTTATTGGTTCCTTTCACTATCGTCACGAATGTGGAAGAAATTCGCCCTTCCTGGTCCACAATCTAGGTGGGATACCTATTTTTACGGCAAACGTTGGCCTACAGTTTTGAACTGATGATGTTAGGAAGTTTCAGTTTGACTGAAAGTAAGTGGTTTTGACGACAATTGTTCCGAGTAATTTCGAACCTAATTATCGGTCAAAAGAAAAATGAAATTAAGTATTGCCGTGACCTCTCCGATCAGAACAAGTAATGCGTTTTGTGAGTCGAGTGATTTATGACTTACCCCATAGTGTCCTCGTGTGAGCCTAGATGATTTTATTTTGAGTGCTCTGTTAATTCATACAAAACAGATGAGCATACCAAAGAACACATGTCCCAATTTTGGTCAAATTTAACGAATTCAAAAGGGCTGGACCGAGATTACCAAGAGGTTTGTACCGAGAGGGTCCGATAATGTACCTATTTTTTGTATGATCTACGTATAGGATACCGAAGAAATCCTCTGTCCAGATCGGGGGTTAGGCCACTTCCAGAACAATTACGTCTCTATTCAGCTTGTTGCAGGAGAGAATTTTGGTGCACAAGCCTAGGTTACATTTAACTTCCAAC
>NW_008760790.1:0-664 GCF_000715545.1 Opisthorchis viverrini | reverse complement strand
GATGTTCATGGCTACGTTTGAGAACGAGGACCAAAGGGGCCAGTCCCAAGAAAGAACAACTTTCATTAGGCGGACGTGCAATTAATATAACTGGGGATGTGGTGGACTACGAAAGGGTATTCCGATCTTATATTTCAATTGAACATGCACAAAAATGGTTCAAAGACACATCACACTTAAAACAGAGGCTTAATACTCAACAGGACCTGTTTAATGTATTCAAGTGAATATTGGCGATGGAAATTCATCATGAAATGTCATGAAGTCTTTGGAAAAGACTGTGAAGGGGAAACAATATGTCGAGGTGTACTTTGGCATTTCCTGGTGGAGTCACCTTCGAAAGTGAGTTTTCAGTACATCGTGGCCGATCTAGTGTTATCTTTTGCAAGTCATTCTGTAGTACCGACATGCAAAAGTGAAGAAACACGCAGCCAGAAAGCAAATTGCTGCGCGGTACAATGTGACCAATTGAATTCGGGTCTTCGAAACCGATTTTGACCCTTATCGAATTCCACTGAATTTCTAGTGGGATTAGCACCAGTCCAACGGCAGTCAAGAATGAGATAAACAATTTTTTTGTTTCGATCATGTTCCAGTTTTCCCAGATCTGATATTTGATTGTCCAGTCGTACGTGCATTCTTACTGTTACAGAATTAAATTACG
>NW_008760789.1:0-664 GCF_000715545.1 Opisthorchis viverrini | reverse complement strand
AGCAGGCGTCGAGAATAGCGTTTTTGAGGCTCGTTTGCACTTCAGCTGAGTAACCGATTTTGGAGTTACCCTTAGCTCGCATTTGAATGTACATCGCCTTAATTATTCTGCAGTATATTTCAGCATTAGTTAGATCTCTGGCTTACAGATGCTGCTCAGTTCAAAAGTTTCATGATCTGCAAGCCAATCTTGAAAAGTTATTGAGAGAAGCCTGACTACTTGATAGGCTGTTGTCAGCAACAGTGTGGTCCTTATGTGGATTGTACAGTTGTATGGAATCGTGCGTTTATCAGAGTTTATCATCTCTGCACATCTTCGGTCATTGCACGTCGTGAACACCTCTTGTCCCACATATGGAACTACGGATTTGACTTACCTGTCAGACACATATTAGTTATCTGCTCTACACTGGAACTTGTACTTGCACTAGACAAGGAGGGAAACAGGTGGCTTTTCCTCCTGTTCTAATTAGCTTCTAGATCGGTTTCTAGCTGCTGAATATCTTCAAGTAGCTTCAAGGATAGATAGTCCCTGAGTACTTGTGAGAAACTGCGCGGTATCCTAAAAACCAAACTCATGCCAACCCGGCTACCATAATCACGAAGTCTTAGCCATACCGGACAGAAATGATCATATTCGTATTCACATTCGATTACGCTTTATT
>NW_008760788.1:0-664 GCF_000715545.1 Opisthorchis viverrini | reverse complement strand
TGATTTTTCAACTGAAAGTGATCCGAACGTGACTAATCCTTGCTAGTTGCTATGGTTAATTAAACTAATTATGATGTCTCGATGCCGCGCTGGTCAAAACGTTGACTCACACTAGTGGTTCACCTGGCTGAGTAAACTGACAACCCATTCCAAGGTTTGTTGTATATGAACTATCAGCAATGGTAGCAGAATCAGCCGTTTTCACGACAGAACAGCATCAGGACCCGTAGGTCATAGAGAACAAAGTGAGATAGGAAGCCAACAGTTGATTCCTGAGGACCAAATCAATGGCCCTTAGTTCCTAATAATAACCGGATATTTTTGATCGCACATTCACACACCATTCTATATATGTTTTTGTACAAGCTCAACTGACATTATGTCGTTCACTGGGAGAATCAGTGACACGTAGAAATTTGCACTCATTTTGAGTGGTTTACTTTCTCATTTGGACTAATACTGTGATCACCCACCAATCTACCAGCAGACTGAGCTGTGGGCTTTGTTACCTCTAACCTCTTGCGGAACACATTCATCTATCCAAAACAGAGAAAGCCTGCCATCTTTCTTACCGTGGCAGGTGTATTGGCCACCCAGACTGATGCATGTTTTAATGTGCTTCTTAACGTTCATGCGATGTAACTTTTAGGTCATCCTTATCAGT
>NW_008760787.1:362-664 GCF_000715545.1 Opisthorchis viverrini | reverse complement strand
GGTGGTGAGCAGGTAGTCCATGACAGGGATTTTGATAGATCGCTCTAAGGTACGAGGGAGTAGGCAGGTGTGGTGGATGCCACGATAGCTGGCCAGAGCAGTTCATGGACCTGACTTATAGTGTGGGAAAATGGTAGAGTGCTTTCACTGGTTAGGGGCTGTGCTAGTGATAAGGGAGATATTGGAGAGATTAAGGATGACGGTGGAGGCGTACGTGCCACCAGCTTTTAAGATAAGCGAAGGGATGCTGTCAGTGCCTGGGAAATTGCAGTCTCCAAGGCGGGCGAGAGACGAAGTCACGT
>NW_008760787.1:0-137 GCF_000715545.1 Opisthorchis viverrini | reverse complement strand
GACGCCCCAGCATCTTAGGCTGTGGAAAATGGGCTACTGCGATTGATTTCTCGTGCTTTCCAAGTGCGAGTTTGGCCGTGGAAATATCGGTTATAAGTTTGTTGATTACAACGAGGAGGGAGAGATCATGGGATTCA
>NW_008760786.1:0-664 GCF_000715545.1 Opisthorchis viverrini | reverse complement strand
TATCTTCATCCTGTTGGTCTGACCTATTCGGTTTTGCCATCCATTCTCACAGTTATGATACCTGATGGGTATTTGAGGTAATATTAACCTGAAAGGAATGTGGTTTTCTTTTGCAAATCACCCCTTCTCCCATGGCGTGGCATCTTCGGCCCTGCTGTGATGCTGCCCGTTATCTACTCCATGATTTCATCGCACAGGTAACAACAATCAACCGATCGTGTTAGTTTTGTACTGTTGCGTGCTCATCATTTTGACGTTCCCTGAGAGTCATTTCGTTTGGCTTCAGTTTACGTCGAACATCCCGGTTATCGTAACTTTTCATAATAAATTGTACTACTCACAAGTAGCGAGATCAAATGACAGGTTCACCTGGACTCTCCACTGTCATTTTGACTAGTGAGAGGTGTCCATGAGTGATTGGCTTGTGCTGTAGTTGGGCTTGATGATCACTGAGTCTAAGGAAGATGAGAAAAACAAAATTTTATCTCCTTAATGGAGTGATCAGGTATGAGACTTGAAATCGCGCTTCCGTAGAGTCGATGGACTCATCGTTGACTGCAGCGTGTTGATGTCTCGGAGGTTGTGTTCCTGACATGGTGGTTGGTCTGAGTCTCGCCCACCGAGAATTCCGAGGTGCCTACGCTTCAAACAGTGGGCCAAGCAG
>NW_008760785.1:0-664 GCF_000715545.1 Opisthorchis viverrini | reverse complement strand
CGGCCAATCAGAGCTCGCCTTGATGTTGAACGGTAATGTCACCTACTTTTCTGGCTATTTGCATGTGGACCTGGTTTTCGGCCGTACTAGCGCCTAACTGCCAGTGGTTAGGCGGTTTGGGAGCAGAATTCCGCTTAACACGCCCCATGAAATTAGTTGACGTGGTTTCAAACTGGAGGGTTCACTTGCTTGCTGATCCTGCCTGTTCAGCGTCGCAGTCGTAGTTCATGCTCGGGCTTGGCCTCAGGTTGAGCAGCTGATGGGCTTTCCGTAATGGTGCCGAGATCAAAGTCGCTATAATCACCGGATTCAGTCCACTTGGTCCGGTAAGCGGGATATGTGGCTTTGCCGACCTGATTTAGTTTTGGCGCCGGATACCGCCTATCACTTTCGCGACGCCGCTCGGTGGGAGCGTTGAATTCTCTAATGTATTGGTAGTATTGCCTAAATCTGGTGGAAATATCGTGTCAGTACTGCTGAAGTGCGTTGTATGGCTTCCGGAAAAATCTCGCTCATAACAGACAAGCTGATAACAGCTCATAGGTTGCCCTGGTTTGATCACGTGGAAAGAGCCAGAGGCAATCAATGAAGTAGCAAAAAGTATGGAATCGATTGCCAGCAAAACTCAGCAACGCTGTCATCGTCATCCATCTGGAAGGGGACC
>NW_008760784.1:0-664 GCF_000715545.1 Opisthorchis viverrini | reverse complement strand
ACCCCAATTGAAAAACTTAGAAAACGCTTTTGGGGGAACTCCACACTCATTCTCGAAGTCAAACTGCCAAGGCTCAAATTGGAGAACCAGTACGGGCACCTAATTATCTGAGCCTTCCAGGCGTCGGTACATAGGCATGCATATATGAGCATTCGTTTATTAAGCACCACATCAGCAACACCAAAATATGTCACAAGAAGATGCGAGCAGCACAAGTTCCAGGTGTAAATTTCAGACATCATGTTAATCACATACTTGTCCTCCAAAATTCTGTAAACATTAAAACGATCTGTATTTACAGTCCAGTGTAGATTAGATTTACGACTTTCTTCGCAGCGCTATACACAATATACAACAAGCTTTTCAAATTTTGGAACGATACTTACAAATTACCCTTCCAATAAACCTAATGGTACCATTTACGCAGCGGCTCATATGTATAGGGAAACTTGTCACACGATTTGGAACATGTGATGCGAGTATTGGGATGACACAGTACTGATACTTTATTCCCAAGTTTGACACCGCGAACCTGCAGGAATGGACCATTGAGCCTTATCTAACCACCAGATTGTTTATATTCTGCTCAAAGATCAACAATCTCACACCTAATAACTCAAACAGCCTGAGTATTCTGAACGAAAGTTTCAGCGTACCGTTCGAG
>NW_008760783.1:0-664 GCF_000715545.1 Opisthorchis viverrini | reverse complement strand
GGGTGACAGAGTCCTCGTTGGGTGATTTCCTCTCAATTCGGATCACCTTCACATCCAAGTTTAGTATGCCTTTCGATTCCTCCTGACGTAAGTACCGTCCAAAGCGTTCCAAAGCATACGTCAAACCACTTGCGCAAGACACGAGTTGGAGCCAAATCTATTGATTTCCATGGTTTCCCTGACTATAGCAACATTGCGTTGCTATGGTGACTGGTGAAGCATGCAATCTTGACGATAGATTCAACAGCCGTCTGGTTCTGCTCACATGACAAGTTGAGCCCGGTTATTCACACTCGGGAACGATCTTGTGTAGGAAAGCTCTAAAAGGAAATTTCAAATCCGCAACATACGGTGTACACGCTGCTCTATTCACAGAAGCATCAGTACCTTGGTTCGATACTCGTTCTAGTTTATCGATTGCCTCTCTCTAGTTTTGAGCACCCAGGCCATATCCCGGCCCACTTGCTTCCTTCGCTTCACGTGACGACAGCACGTCGAAGGGTTGCCATAGATGAGAACAAATCATCGTTACAGTACTATTGCCATCATTACCTATAGTCGCACGAGATGATACTTTGAAGAGATGACCCCCCTAACACTGGTATATGCAGAGTGGAGATTTATGCACTGTTTCAGGGAAGGGAGGTGCGAAAAGGGGAAATTT
>NW_008760782.1:0-664 GCF_000715545.1 Opisthorchis viverrini | reverse complement strand
CCACTCAAAACCTGCTTTTCCAGTGTTAACGAGGGCCTGGTAAGGCGTCGATAGCCTTTATTTCCATTCAGTGAACAAAGCCTATGGTGAGTTGTTTCCTCATCAAACTGAACGCAAACCCCCATGGGTGGTAAACCATCCACAGACGGAGGCTGCGCAGTCTTCCGATTTCACAATCCAATGTGATAATGAACTACTATCACATGTTAGATAGTTCCAACTGATTTGTCTCAAAATAATGTCTCGCCAAGCAGCCACATCAGTCCGAATTCAAATATACTACCTGTTACGTCGTGCTCAATTCTGAATTTCTAGTTAGTTTGTTTATACTGATATACGCTTTGAACTCAAGTACCACGTGATCCTCAAATCTCCCGTTTTCATTCCGCTAAGTTTCGCTGTGTCGTGTAAAACACAGTATTTGGTGCTCTGAACCAGTCAGCTTATGGAACGTCGAAATGTTTACCCACATTTGGTTTCTCAGTCATTGCTTCCAGGAATCGACAGCAAAATTGCAAAATTTCTCATACTCCCAACTTAAATTGCCATCAGTGAACTCATTTCTGTGCCAGTCTCATAGATCCGGATATCTGAATCTCCAGTGATCTCTTCCAGTTATAAATCCTCCTTAGCGTCTACTAGGACCATTCGATAGGTATTTTTC
>NW_008760781.1:0-664 GCF_000715545.1 Opisthorchis viverrini | reverse complement strand
ATCCCACAGCAAAATCTATGCAGGAAGTAAGGCGGCCCGAATAACGACATCACGCGGTGGCAGATGTGGCACGATGGTACTTTTGGTTGTGGAAGTTATGTTGGCACTTAGATGGGGATGCCATCAGAGCGCCGACATCTATACTGAAGAACAAGTGGGGTCCTCCAGCAAAGCTTTTGGCCGAAAAGCCTGACCGCATGACAGCAGTGTCTGACGGGAAATGTCAAAAAGGTAGCATTCTTTCAGAGAGATAAAGATCAAATCTGTACACAGTATTCGGAGTGATGACGTACGATGGCCTTGAAAAACGGTGGGAACGCGACCGGTTTCCTCACTGCTAGGAGCAGGAGGTGGAGCACCCTGCTCTCTGTTTTGACTGCCTCCCGGGTTTGGAGAAGAATCTCTAAGCCCTTGATGTAAACTTACTTTTTTTCAGGCACAGTCGTTTTTCGCGTCATGTGCAACTCAAGTTTCGATTAACTAGTCACCGTCAGTGCGCGCCCTGACGATATCTGCTCGAATGGTGCTGAAACACTGACAAACCAATAACGATTCTTGGTGAACAGATCAACAGTCACTTGACCAACGGCTACTACACTTAGAGTAATTCGGATTATTTGATCTTCTCTTCTGACAACCTTGAGCATCTTAAAATTAATCAAAC
>NW_008760780.1:0-664 GCF_000715545.1 Opisthorchis viverrini | reverse complement strand
CCTAGTTGTCTTTTGAAATATACAAAAGGATTCGGTGCCACGTGGCGGTGGTCAGAGTCCAACCAGGAGTCTCATCGATAGAAAAGGTCTAGTACACCGCCGTAGAATGGAAAAGACTTACCGCACAAATGGAACAAACTTGTTCTTAACAAACTTCTGAACTGGAAGTGGCATCAAGGAGAATGCAGTAGATTGACTATAAGCCCTCACACCTTCCTCCGACTAGTGAAAAGATGGGACAAGTGAGCAGAAAAGTAAGACACGGCAGAATGTCTAGAGATGATATGATTCCAGCTTTCCGTCCGACTTTGGAAAATATACTTTCCCAAATTAAGCGGCATCAGCTGATGGAATCCGGAGGCTGAATGAAGGATTCTTTATTCGTGTCATCCTATGGAATAAACGTGAACAAGGCTTTATCTGATAACCACCAAATCATGAAATTTCAGAACTCTGTGACAAGATCAGTTTTGGCGATGCTCACAAGATTAATGTGTCCACGGCATGACTAACTTTTGAAAATTATCTAGTCTCTCACAGGAATGTCAGCTGAGCTGCTGCAGATTCCAGTCATTAACAGCCACATGCGAGGAGCATCATAGAACAGTTAGAGAAAATTAATGATGGATGCACATCGCGACCCGATCCTTTGTAGGCAAAAACG
>NW_008760779.1:0-665 GCF_000715545.1 Opisthorchis viverrini | reverse complement strand
ATTTGTGACTCGCATCAGGGACTAAACAGCCGTCCATTACTGCTACACTCGTGGGTACAGATTGATCTCACTTGCAACACGAATCGCTGACAATGGTTTCTCGTAACCAACCAGACAATATACATTTGAGAATCTATAAGGCCGAAACTAACCTGAAACCAATAAAGATAGGAAGCTCTGGAGAAACAGTTAGCGGTGCTAAGGAATACAATGACATATGGGCTGCTTTGGTGAACCACCAAGCTATTTTGTTCAAATTTCTGTGACTCCAATATTGCAGCTAAAATGATCTGAAGGAAAGTTTTATGAACTTTACACGAACACTAACCTGTTCCACGTTAGTTTTGCTCCAGATCGAGCGATTTATGGAAGAAAGGCATATTTCCCTTATTCTACACTACATTTCCGTCTCCTCTGCACAAAGCTCTGAGCAGCCGGGGAATCTCCAGGAACTATAAATAATATCGAGATATCAAACGCAATATTGTTCCAAGTTGACGATTGTTCAGCGGCTAAATTAGCGGACACGTGCAGCTGGTATACGGACAGTATGTGGGCGATTCCCGGTCAGTCAGTGCGGTTACTATAGATCTTCCCGCGAGAGCTCACGTATCTAGACAGCGTGGGTTTTGACCGAAACCCAGGCTCAGAAGTTCGCAATAAGT
>NW_008760778.1:0-665 GCF_000715545.1 Opisthorchis viverrini | reverse complement strand
CACACACACACACTCATGTGCGCAAATGGGCGGACCATCGTGTCCGGCAAAGCGCGTTCTGACACGACCAGTCACTGTGGGGTCGATGCGCTGTCGATGAAGCTTGGTGTCATTAACATACGGGTCTATGCATGCATGATGCATTTACGACAGAAGGAAGAATAATTCACTAGTGGCGTGAAACTGCATTCTGATAAGTGTCCCGTGAGCAGGTAGGTGACCGCGTGATGTGACTTGTATGTATGGAGGACCATCGATACTATATTCTGCCGAAGTAAAAGCTAATCACACTGCCGTTCAGTTGCTGACGGCCGAACGGTATCGACCTGAACTGCCAGGAGGAGGTCACGGGTTCGAATTCACGTGTGAGACACGTACTGCAATGATTCTCGACAAGGAAGAAACAGCTGTACAAGGCTTCTCGTCTTTTTGGCGTAGGTTAACTTCACGTACAGGATACAATCCCGATTTAAACTCCGAACCTGGTAGACATGATCTAACCGGCCTTTTTGTTTCAGTTATCTGAAATAGTATAGCTTTATTGTGAGGCATATATATATCCGTGATTCATGGAATTATCCCACGTAAGGTCACCAAATGGAAGACTGGACCCTCAAATGAGTTTTCGCAATGCCGGAAAATTACCTCGGTTTCCTTGTCGCCAC